>NC_056729.1:787174683-787474683 GCF_019279795.1 Protopterus annectens
CCAATACCAAAGCACAATACACAAGGAGAGAATGGGTATGAAGCGGTCAGGCAACGTATTGTCGATGCTATCACCGTAATAGTCCTGGCTACTCCTAACTGGTCAAAAATCAAATCAGTCATACAAAAAGAGGATGAGCCTGTAGACGAATACCTAAATCAGCTTACTGAAGCCTTTGAGGCTTATTCTGGGTACCCAGAGCCCACCGAAGGACTGGCACAGAGCGGCTTGTCGGCTGCTTTTGCAGATGGGTTACACCCTCAGGTGAGGGATAAGTTAAAGAAAGTGTGCTTAAACTGGCCTAGTTTAGGATTACATGAGTTAGTTCAGCAGGTACAATACCTATCTGACCACTTAGCTAAGGAAAATAAGGATTTACAGGAAAAGCTACTAAAAGCACAAATTCAAATGTGTAATGCTTTTGGCCAGCCACCTGGTCAGTGAGGTAGAGGACGAGGAAGAGGAAGGGGTGGACGCCAAGGGGCAGGAAATCAAAATAGACAAAACTGGCAGGAAACACAATCGGCCCCACCCCAAAATTATAATAATCAGACAGAGTGTTTCAATTGTGGCCAGATGGGCCACTGGAAAAACAAATGTCCATATTTAGCTGAACAACCTGCCCCACCCACTAATACGTCACCTCAGTGGAATTCTAATTGGACTCCTTCCAATCAACAACCACAATGAAGGTTCTCTGAACAGAAACAACAGCAGTTGTGCCCTTTTATCCCTGTGGACCAAGATGAACCACATGTTATGCTGCTAGTTAAAAATAAACTATACTCATTTTTGATTGACACTGGAGCTACCAAATCAATGTTAACTGGAAAAGCAGTAATGGATGTTCCCCTCTCTGATAAGACAACTAGAGGGGTGGGTGTCTCTGGTGTACCCATAGAGTATCCCAAAACTGTTCCAGTTCCGGTAACCCTGGGACCTCTACAGGATGATCATGCATTTTTAGTAGGACCCTCAGCACCTTTAAACCTACCAGGGAGAGACTTGCTTTGCAAAATGGGGACCACCATTTTTTGCACAGCTGATGGAGTCTATCTTCATGTACCTTCAGATCAACAGGATAGTACCCTGGCAGCTTTATATGAAACTATCACTTAACAGACAGTGCGTATCCAGTCAGATCTTGGTAGAAACAGGTGTTTACATTCCCTGCCTTCTCACCTGTGGACTACTCATGACAATGATGTGGGATTTTTGACTTCAGCTACCCCTGTAAAAATAACTCTAAAACCAGGAGCAAAGTTGCCGTGAGTGCCACAGTATTCCTTGACAGTTGAGGCCATATCTGGTATTGCCCCTGTCATTTCTGCATTGGAACAGCAAGGAATCATAGTGCCCACCACAAGCCCATGTAATACCCCAATATTACCAGTAACAAAACCTGGCAAATAAGCTTACAGATTTGTGAAGGATTTGCGTGAAGTGAATAAAGCTGTTTTGCCTGTTTTCCAAATTGTACTGAACCCAGCTACTATTATGAGCTGTATCCCACCTACCGCACAATGTTTTACAGTCATAGATATTTCATCAGCTTTTTTCTCTATTCCAGTACATCCTGATAGTCAATATTTGTTTGCATTTACTTATAAAGGACAGCATTATACTTGGACCCGACTGCCCCAGAGATACGTAGAATCCCCAACCTTATTTTCTAGAGAGATGCACAGACAACTACAGGATTTGCAGCTACCATCACGTTCAGTTCTCGTCCAATATGTGGACGATATTCTTATAGCTTCACCAGACAATAAATCATGTATGGAGGATTCCCTTTTAGTGCTAAGATTTTAGCCGAATGAGGGTTTAAAGTAAACAGATCAAAATTGCAATTCTGCCTGGAAAAAGGGACACATTATTGCAATGGGTTCTCGTCAAATACTCCCGAATCGCATAACCTCCATTCAAAATGCCCCTCACCCTGTAACTCAAAGACAGCTCCGAGGGTTCCTTGGCTTAGCAGGATACTGCAGACAGTGGATGCCTAATTTTTCAGAAATTTCGGCCCCCCTGTTACAACTCCTAAAAAAGAAAGTTACAGAACCTTTGCCTTGGATGTCAAAGCATGAAGATGCTTTTCAGGCTATCAGAACAGCCTTGGTAAATCCTCCTGCCTTAGGATTACCAGATTATTCCAAACCTTTTGTTTTCTTTTGTTGTGAAAGAAATAAAACTGCTTTAGGTCTTTTGGCCCAGCAATGTACTGGAGGTTACCGGCCTATTGTTTATTACAGCACTCAGCTGGATCCGGTTGCCTCTGGTTATCCAGCCTGTTTACGGGCTGTGGCAGCTGCCGCTGTTTTGGTTGATATGGCAGCCCCACTAACCCTGGGACATGATACTATACTAGCAGTTCCACATGCAGTTCAAGTGTTACTCTTAAAAACAAAAACACAGTATCTCTCAAATGCATGCCTCACCAAGTATGAACTAAGCTTACTAAATAACCCTGCCTTGCAAGTCATACGCTGCCCACCACTGAATCCTGCTTCTTTAATACCAACTTCAGATGAGGGCGAACCACATGATTGTGTGCTTGTAGTTAACTCTGTTCTTTCTCCTAGGTTACATTTGTATGACACTCCTTTGCAAAATCCTGACTTAGTCCTTTTTGTTGATGGATCCTGCTTACGAATGAACTCTGGTGAATTCCAAGCTGCTTGGTCAGTTTGCACTCTGACTAAAGTTTTAAAATCAGGGCGATTACCCCCAGACACTTCCGTGCAGGCTGCGGAATTAGTGGCATTATCGAATGCATGCAAAATAGCTAAGGACAAATCTGTTACTGTATATACTGATTCCCGCTACGCCCATGCTGTTGTTCATTATTTTGGTATATTATGGAAGGAAAGAGGTTTTTTAACATCTTCAGGGGCACCTGTCAACAACCATTTGTATATCAGTAACTTGCTGCAAGACTTATTGTTACCTTCCGAACTTGCTGTTGTTAAATGTACAGCCCACCAATCCAATGACTCCTTCGAGACTAAGGGCTATAATTTAGCTGATTGGGCTGCTAAACAGGCTGCTCTCTCGCAAACTGTTCAGGGACATTTTCTGCAGCCTCTGCAACAAATGCTTACCTTTGATAATACGGTGTTAAAAGTGTTGCAAAATGAAGCACCGGAATCAAAAAGAAAAACATGGCTGGCTCAAGGTTGTTTTAAATGTTCTGATCACATTTGGCAACATCCTGATGGCAGACTGATCTGCCCAATGTCCATGTTAAATTCTCTTATTAAAGCATATCACTTGCCAGCCCATGTAGGGGTACAAGCATTGATAAAACAAATCCAAAGGGATTGGTTTGCCCCAGGAATTTCTACTTCTGTGCAGCATTTCTTGAGCACATGCTCCATTTGTTTACAGTATAACATTTCAAATGGCACTAGGGCTCCCGCACAACCATTCCCAAAACCACTGGGACCATTCTGTGCTTTGCAATGGGATTTTATTGAACTCCCACCTTTTAAATATGTTTTAAATGTTGTTGATGTTTTTTCTGGGTAGTTAGAAGCCTACCCATGTGTTAAAAATGATGCTATTTCAGTTGCTAAAAAGCTGTGTTATGAATTAATACCTCGTTTTGGTGTTCCCTGTCAAATATATTCTGACCGTGGAATGCATTTTACTGCTCAGTTAATTGATTCCTTGCGTAAAATGTTAGGCATCACCTTAAAATTTCATTGCCCATACAGACCACAGACATCAGGTGTTATTGAACGTATGAATCAAAACTTTAAAAAATAGACTGACTAAAATTACTACAAAAATGGTCCTCACTTGGGTACAGGCCTTACCTCTAGCTCTACTCTCTATGAGAGCACAAGTACATCCTACTAAGGGACTTTCTCTTCATGAAATACTCATGGGCAGCCCTATGCGCATGCCCATGACACCACCACCGTCTTTTTCTGAGTATGATGCATTTGATAATAATATTCTTGGCTATTGCACTTCTCTTGTCTCTTTTCTACAGTTTCATCACCATCAAGTAGCAGCGGCTCAACATATCCCTGATGCTTTTCTGTCTTCCGCACTACAACCGTGGGATTGGGTGCATGTCAAGTCCTTCTCTCGAAAAACAGTGCTTCAACCACGCTGGAAGGGGCCCTTCCTAGTTCTACTGACAACATCAGTGGTGTGACTGCAAGGCTCACCCACCTGGATCCACATATCACACGCCAAAAAGGTTGTGCCATTCGAAGATCAACAGCCTTTACCTTTCTCAACTCCAGACTCTCCACCTATTGCTACTCGTACTCGAAGCCATACTGTTCCAGCACCTGACGATGCCTAACATCTACCAGTTTGAAGAACCTCTCCCTCCTGAAACAACACAAGTGCAACCACCATTTCCACAAAAATATTGGACAATAATTCTACTGAGTATTCTTGTCATACTGTTAGTCCTACTGTGGCCATTTCTATTTCCTGCTCCGTCGACGCATCACAACAAACGAGCTACTTGGCACCCATCTTTTAACACCTACCAAGCCATCAAATATGCTTATGCTTCTACCTTCAATGTTTCAAATTGCTGGATCTGCACTGCCATTCCCTCCATCCATGGGGAATTGTCATTGGCTGCGGCTCCACTAAGTATCATTGATACATGGACTAGCTTACTCAACAACACCGCTAATATAACATCCAGCAAATCTGTCACATTACAACTTTCCCTCCACCACAATGGCTCTCTGTGTTTTCGACGAAACTACTCAAGTCGACTTCATTGGACTTGAAAAATGGGACAAAGTGTTTGCAACATGACGATCGAATACCAGTGTAATTACACAGAAGGAAACTGCAGATTTCCAGGCTGTCGAGTCTCATTTGATGCCATTCAGCTGATATTAAGAAATGTTTCATTAAATAACTCTCACAATATCATACTTTTTGCCGTATTCCATGGCATGACCACGGGCAGTAAACATTCCTCAAACATTACCACCCTGGTACAGGACTGTTATTTTATATGCCGAAGAAAGGCCTATAGATGGCTGCCAGAAAATTGGTCTGGTAGCTGCTTCTTAGGCTATTTAGTCCCAGCTATCTGACATGTATCTGCCTTACCACAAGGAAAAATTCGAAATGTCTGAGAAATCAAGAAGCCTACCAATCCGGTGGGCCAAGTTGATGCTTCATGGATTTTTCATCATGATTTAGCTCATTCTGGCACCAAAGGACTGTCTCATATGGACTTGGGTGATGACGTCATATCATGGGCTGGTATAATTCCAGTATACGGAGCAGTGAAATCAATTTGGGAACTGAGAAAGCTGTCTAAATTGCTTGAAATATTAAGCAACACTACATTTTCTGCCTTAAAACTAGTGACTGATGAATTGACTGTTATGAGAGCTGTAGTTCTCCAAAATCGTATGGCTCTCGACTTCACCCTAGCGGCAAAAGGAGGAACTTGCACTTTAATCCAGGAAGAGTGCTGTACGTTTATTCCTGATAACCAGCACGAAATTGAAAGCCATCTTGAACTGATTCAAAGAGTCTCCGAACTCTCTAAAGCCAAGGAGGTTGATAGCTCAACATGGGCATGGTTAACCAACCTGTTCTCAGGTTGGGGAGGTGAACTGATAAAACTGTTTTTATTAATTGCAGTATTAGCAATTGTTGATTTTCTTGTTATATTTTTAATCAAAGCACTGATCTTAAAATTGATGTCTTCGAAAACTGTGAAAAAGGTGCCAAAGTTCCTTATGCCTGCAGCTACGAATATAGATGATGAAATGACAATGTATACTAATGATGAAAAGACCAGTAGCATGGTTATGTCAGATTTGGGGCAAATGTATGATAGATTAAATGGTGATAGTTACACAGCATCAAATGGGGGATTGTAGAATATGAACAGCCAAAGCATGTGTTTAAGGGAATTGAGTACGCGACAGTTTACATGTATTAAAATGTACTTTGTACTGTGAACTCTGAGTGAACTGTGAATAGTGGAAAAGTACTGAAAAACAAGAGCCTGCTTGAAAGCAGGAAATGTGCCTTATATGGAAGTGTATCCGATTTTCTTTCTCTGCTTAGAGATATAATAATGTGAACTACTTTATGCCTATGGGTAAACCATTGATTAGTTAACTGTCTTGTATAATAATCTAATTGGTTCGTTTTATATTTTTGTACTATCAGCAATATTAACAGTATATAAGCTTGTGCATTCCTTTGTTCTGGGAGTCTCCCTGGTGCTTTCCATGAGGCTCCCACACGTGTGTACTGAAGTTAATAAATACCACTGAAAGAGAGAAAGAATTGTATTTGTCTTCCTTATAAGGTAAAGTGTAACTTAACTATATATATATATATATATATATATATATGTGTGTGTGTGTGTATATATATATATATATATATATATATATATATATATATATATATATATATATATATACACATACATACTACATAAAAAGACACTTTTTAAATTACATCTATACTACTATTTTAGTTAACATTTTCTAACGCTCTAGAAGTTTTTTCCTGGGCCTCCACTGAAAATGGGTATTTATTACCCAGTTAGACTTTCCAGCTAAACAAATGTTAATAAATAAATAAATAATGTGCTTATCAATATTAATTCTTGTTTTTCTTATAAAGCAACCAAGAATCATACAGTTGAATCCTGAAAGGACAGAGGCTGCATGCATAGAGTTCCGTTAGTCTTCATCATAATCATCATCATCCCACTTCCCCATTTTACATGGAATCAGGGTATTATTGCAGGAGTTTTTCCATCTTTGTTGACTCAGTGCCACTCTCCTGCCTTCTTTCACACTCATGCCTGACTGTTGTAGGTATTTTTCATGAGATAAATCAATCTGTCTCTTAGCTGGATGTCCTTATTTTCATTTGCCTTATTCCTGTCTCTCCCATATCTGCTTTTACCCAATTGTCTTCTAACTTTCTTCAGAAATGACCAGACCACTGAACTCTTTTGTTCTTGTTCTTCTATGCAAATAGGGCTACATTTCTTCTTTTTCCCATATTGTGCATCCTACTGTCTTGTGCACTTCATCTGAAGGTTCCTTTCCTGCTCTACATTCACTGCACAGAGAGCAGCACTGGTCATGCCATTGTTTTGTATATGCTACCTTTCTGCTTCTTTGGCATTCCTCTGTCACACAATGCTTGACATGTTGTGTCAGCTGGCTGCAGCTTTGACCTACTCAGTCTGATTTCCTTTCTTCTCTACACATTTTCCAGATACATGAGACTGTTAACCTGTTCAACTATTTTCCCTAGTATCTCAATTTTCATCTTTTTCTGATTTCTCTCATTTGCTGCCATGACCACTCTCTTGTCGGTGCTAACGTTCATTCTATGTACCTTCAACTGTGATTGCAGACTCCCCCATTCAAAGATGTTCTTGCTGAGAGTCTGCTTGTAGTGCCACATTATCTGCACCCATCTTTGTTGATCTATCCTGTCCAACCTATTTGCAGATATAATCAATCACTAATAAGAATAGGAATGGGCCCAGAACTGAAACCTGATGCACAACCAGCCCTATTTGGAGTCCCTCTCTTCATGCTTATGTCACTGGATCCTAATACATAGCCTGCTATTCTAGCGATATTTCCAACAGTTTATGCCATCATTTGACTGCCCCAGTTATCATTCTAGGGACCTTTTCATATGCTTTTTCCATGTCTAGGAATGTCCAGCTGGACTCTTTCCTCATCTCTATTCTCTTCTCCACTGACAGTATCACTACAAACATTGGGTCAGCTAAGCTGTATGCTAATCTGAATCCAAACCACTCATCTCCATCTCACTTTCTATTACTCTACACATTATCTCCAGCACTTTAATGGAGTGTGACAGGAGTCTGACACCGCTGTACTGTTTGTAGATGTTAATATTCCCTTTGATCTTGTACATTGACAGGATATTCCTGTCTATGTGAGCATATCATAATGACTACACTCAGGAGTCATTTCTCCCCTCTCCTACCTTGACGCAGAAGCTTCTTAAGTATATCTTTCATCCACTTTTCTTGATGCTCTCTGGAGATGTATTTCAACCTTTTTTCCTCCAGAATTAAAAAGTTAAACAAAAGTAGAATAAAATAAAACAGGGAAAAAGGCCCCAAATTAGAAACACTATTTAAATACTGGTACTATTAAATTATAACTTCTAAAAAAGAAAGGCCAGTTTTAAAAGGAACAGAGCAACATTTTGAGCCCAAATTAGGGGCAGCCCTAAACAATAGAGACAGCTGATAATTAAGCCTAGACTGGGCAGCAGATTATTGCTGTTCATTTTCCAGAGCTGATAGGGATTCTCTGATACCTTGTTCCATGCTATTCTAACTGTTCTCTCAGCCTGTTTGTTAGACAAGCAGTATTCTTCTTTAGCCTGGCCCACCTTTTCTATATCCCACTTCTTTTTGCATCCCTTACTCCTTTTGGTACCTTTCTGGATGTTTGCATTCCTCCACCACCAGCTCTCCTTATATACCTTATTTCCATACCTAGCTCAATTACAGATCTGTTTTGCCATCTTCATACATGCTGTATTGAGATGCTGTCAGTCTTCATTTCCTCCACCTATATTCTAATTATAGTTGATTAGTTGTTTAGATATTTCATGGCAGAACCAATGCCTTCCTCAGCATACAAAACTATTAGTGAGATGCAAAATTTTCTCAGTGTTTGACATTCTTAAGTCATCTTGAATTAGGAAATGGGTCTCCTTTTAAAGCATTTTGCAGTAACTTTGCCATTCTTCACTGAAGAATAACTCCCTGTGCCACCAGCTAATGACTTCTTAGAATGGATCACAGGCAAAAAAAAAAAAAAAAAAAAACAACAACATAATCTGCATTATAAACAACAAAAGAAGTGCCTGGAAATTACAACTTTACAACATACTGAAGAAATGCAAAAGTATTATTACATTCAACAACTGGAGCGATTTTAGCAATACTTTATAAAAAATATATTATATTCAGTATCCCAGTCCAGACCAAGCCAAATGAAATATGAGACACATAGACTGTCACTAGAAAGACAAAATGAATTCCTATATAAATACTAAGAGATAGTGTGTGCTACTGAATCAAGTTGACTAGAACAAACACTCGTCTCCTCACTTCCCACAACCTTTAAGGCCAGAAAGGTCAAAAGTCTTACATTCACTATTATAAATTACAAGCATGGCTTGACAATTCATTCCTGTCTTCTGAAACACTTTGGCACATGTTACAGGATAATATCTTGTTTTTTAATCACATTGTATTGCTCATTCCTGGATATTGACTGTGACCAAACTGGTCAAGAGAGTAATAGAGAGATAGCCATAATGCTTATGCGTGCTGTGATCATACAATTTATTTCTATACAGATTTCTTACAGGCCAAACAATGTCCAAGCTGAGATTTTTTTTGCTATTGTATCAGATTGAGAAGATGACAGTAAATAAAAGGTGTAAATAAAAGTCTTTGAGACAGGAATGCAATGAAAAAAAAAAAAAAAACAGAACTCAAGAAATGTTATGTTTGAACTGTTTTAAGTCTAAAGGGTTGACAGCCTATTTCTTTCAAGAAGGGAAGGAATGTAATGTTGCCATGACAAAAGGCTTTGGTATCTGTCCTGCACAATTTTTTTTCCGCACTGAAGCTTTTCCTGTAGTGGGATGCTGTAAAGGAGATTCACCTCACCGAAGGTTGCACCTCCCTTCCTGCCTCTGTAACTGCATAGAAAGCAGTCTAAAGTGAACACATTCATTGGCTTGCATGCTTTAACTTAGGCAACAAAGTGTAAATAAATAAATAAGGAAACGTCTGAGAACCTACAGCTGCATTCATTTACATTGACATTAACTGCACTTACATGATTGTTTCACTATTACAGACTTGGGTTTAGATAGACTTACCGAACTGATTTTATTTAGTAAGATCAGCACATAACCCTTTCACAAAGTCAGGTTAATCAAACTGCAACATGCCATCAAAAAAAAGTTATAGCTGAATGGTGATTGGCCAGATGTCACATGCACAGGGTTCTGCTCATTACTTACTGCCACCAGGAACTGTCAATTTTGATGCTGTGCTCGGTAAGAGATGTACATGAATTTGAAGCTGCTGGGTTAATTAAGCCTGCTTGCAGTAAATTAAACATTTTATCCATTTATTTGAAAAAGCTGTTTTTAATCTTTATTTTAAGTGCAAATGTACAAATTTTAAAGCTAAGCTGCATGATGTACTCTTTGCCACACATAATATAGCATATCTTGATTATGTTTCAATTGATCATGACAGAAAATAGTTGCAATATAAATGAAAAGTGGCAAGACATTAAAAATATTCTGCAGTGATGGTAGTAGAAAATGAGGTAAATGCAGCAAATAAAGGTGTGAAAAACATGAAAGGAAAAATGAATAAGGGAATATGGTAGTGAAGAAAGGGAGATGACTGGCTGTAGTTAAGGAAAGATGGCTTTAAAACACAAGAGTATGAAGGGTGAATGCAAGTTTAGACCAGTGATTAAGAAATATCTGGGTAGCAAATCTGGTAATGACAGTGTACTTCCAGGTGTGTCCAAAATTCGTGCTTGAAAGGGTCTGAGTCAGCTTTATACTTCATTTAACAACATAGCTCCGGAATATGATTTATTTGCAGAGAATACCTTTGTTGATTGTTCATCTGAGGTGCTTTTAGTAGTTTGCCTCTGAAGGCGTACAGAGGTCTAGGTGAAATATGCTAACAGATCAGATTTTCAAGAGATTGAAGAAGTTAGAGTATATGGTGGTTCGAGAGTCACAGCACTAACTCCAATATTTTTATTTCGTTTTAAAAGTCACACCCAACAAGGTCCATGTAGTCTGAGAGGTGACAAATGCTGCAGACAGAATAATATATGAACACTGTGTATTACTGTAAACATTTACTGGTGCTTGTGTTTAGTGCACAGTATGATAACTCCAGAGTACGTCTGAGCTAAGGAGAAGGCAGGGAATTATAAGAAAAAGAACATGCATAATTTTCTAGGACCAATTAGATATGCTTTCTTTGGACACATTCTTTCCAGAAGCTTCTTTATTTTAGATGCAGTAATACTGTCACATTTTGGAAAATTAGCTTGTCAGCAACGAAGGTACATATATATTTGAAGTTATGTACGGTGTCTGTTTGTGTTCAGTCAGCAGAACTGAGGTGAACTGGCACATTTTGGTGTAGTAATTTATGTCTGAGATAATTAGAACAATGTCCTAATTTTGGATGAATTTAATAAGAGCTCAAAATGAAAGAGCCGTGCTTGCAGGTCACTGAATGTCTTGTAATGCAAACAATGTGTTGCAGAGATGTCTGTTCAGAGCAAAGAAGATAGGTATTATCCACACATGGATCAGTTTTGCAGGTTGACAGCATTTGCACATGTTATTAGTAATTATAAGAAAAAGATTGGCCGTAACACTAATCCTTGTGGTATACCATCATTATAACTCTGATTCTTGCAGTACACCATTCATAACTCTCAACTGTCCAGATTTTCACAGAATGTCCAGATTTTTGCCTCATATTTTTCATCTGTTACTCCCCAAAATTTGGTTTTCTAGCAAATTATTGGCAAATCATTTAGGACTGAAGTTAGAAAATATTGATAGACATTTGAATTTTAGTTTGCACCCTTCAAATAATCCATGCTAATGCAAAACCTGTTATTCTATCAAATTTCTAAGTCTATAAGACCAATATTTAAAAATGTCTATATTTTGGGGCCTTTGTCCCCCATTCTTTATGGCTTTGTCCAGATTTCTTGCTCTAAGAGGTTGAGAGATATGACACCATAAATAATAACACTTATTATTGTCCTACACCATTTGTCATACCACTGATCCTTGTGGATTCATCATAACACTGATCCTTGTGGTACACCATTCTTTATAACTCTGGTTCTTGTGGTGCACCTTTCATCATAAGACTGATTCTCATGGTGCACAGGTGGTTATGACTTTTTAGATTTATATGAAGCCTGCTGTTATAATCTGATAGCTATGGTTTGGTAAATAAGACTGGAAGTAAGGAGTGGCAGTATGCTAAACCCTAGCTGATATCAGACTTTTTAAGAATGGTCTATAGTCCATAGTTTCCAATGCCTTGGATAGAGCCACGGGCAGTGCACTGGTAACAATGGCTGTGGCTACAATTTCTGTTCTCATTAAAATAGATAAGTGAATTATCCACTCCATGTACAGGACTAAATCCATGGCAGGTATCTGGTAGGTGGTTCAGAATTACACCTTGTCACAGTCCTTTCCAAGGCTCTTTCCAAGGCTTTTGCTTGTGGACTTAGCAGGATTTGGTGTCTGTAGTTCATGAACACATCACATGGCCATCTCTGGTAGAATATCTGCAGATTTTCTTAGAAGGGGAAAGTGCTCATTGATAGCTTATGTTTTAGGTCAGCATTATTGATTGAGTGATGGAAACAGATACAAGAAAGGCGTACTTAATTGGCAGGTCACCAGGTCCAGGGGACGAGGAAAGTTTTATGTGTTCTTACTTTCTATTATGATGCCATAGTGTCTAGTATTCTGAGAAATGAACTGTTAAATGCATTACATTCATTAGGCATTAATTCAGTTGACCTGAACATATGAGTTAGGACATCTCTTGAGGATGTGTTGGTCATATGATACTGCTAACCCTGGTGTTGGGCTGTGCATAGTACTCCATGTAGTGAAGACTGGGGTGCAATCAATCATGCCCGCTGATGTAATTCATGAAACTGCAATATTTTAGGATTTATAGGCTAGCCTGGTTTAGATGGTACTTGTAATTTGTCTTGGTGGGGGAAGGGGACCTACATGAACTGGATAATTCAGTTAAGATTTTGACATGACTGTAACTGGTTGCATCATTAAAAACTACAATGCTGTATTTACACTACCTATGATAACAAGGTGCTGTTGTTGCAGCATCATTGCTGGAATGGAGTCAGTGCAATGAGCTATCCACTTCTGTTATTACCTGTTCTGGTAAAGTGGATAGTCAACCAATGACATGAATACTTCTTTTTTTGACATGCTGACTTTAATCACAGTGTACTCATTTTCTACCTGTGACTGTTCTGTGTATAAGGTTCTCTGAAGTTTATTGCCTAGAAGATTGCTTCTCCTTTGACATATTTCTTGGTGTATTTTTTCTGTAGCTGGGAGAAATTCAGCAGACTTCATTCTTGCTTTTAGCCTAATTTCTGAAAAAAAATGTATCAGGTTTGAAGAGATCTGTCCAGGTACACAATTCTAGAATCTAGATTTTTATGATTTTTACTGTAAGCAAAGCAATTTATTTTTGTACTGTCTATGATGTTCCTGCATTTGTCTAGAAGAAAGAATAGGAGTATGACATAGCATGAAAGCAAAAAGCTGAGGTAAAATTTTCAGTATTATGTAAGGGAGATGTTAGTGTGAGATTCTGGGAGTGGAGACTGTCTAGCTTTACTGTACTTAATGCCCAAACATTATTATTATTACTATTATTATTATTATTATTATTATTATTATTATTATTAATGTATGACTGCTGCCTTTTGCATTTCCTTTTGTTTACTGGTAATAGCAAAAGGCTGTATGAATGGAAATTATGCTAGAAATTTGTCAGGTCAGGGCTTTTGTTCTAGTTGTGATCCATAACATGTTGCATGTTCTACAGAACCAATTGCCAGTAACATTTAAACTAAAGCTCATCTGTATTATATCAGTTAGGAGTACAGAATAGGCCTCCACTCCTCAGGGATTTACAAAGGCTGTCACTGATACATTTTTCAGAAAAAAAGAAAGGGAGTGAGTCAGGGAGTAAAGGCAGGAGAGGAAACAGAGCAAAACTGGGCTGATGTAGGAGGTTGTGAATGCCTATATACAAATATGGCTTAAGAGTCTCCTGCTGCCAGAAAGCTGAATCCTTATTCCCACTATGTAGCCTTTGTTTGTTAATCACTTCTCCCTTCCCTGCATGCATAGGAAGGACTCTCACCATGATAACAAATGTCAGCTTTCCAGGATATATGGACATCATCTAATTTCCCTGTGGCTATCAGAAAATATTTTCTGCTATATAAGTCCTACCTTGTGTGCTCACTGTACAAATTTCCCGACCTGTTGCATAATGTGTCAGCCCTAGGTAACCAAGACTCTACCCTCCCTTGCTGAAACTGTTTTGTATTTGCTCCACATTTTATTCTTTAATGAATCGTGTTATTATGCTTGAAAATACTCCTCAATTTATAAGGCATTTCTATGATAACATTACTGAATAAATCCTGTGGCGGTTAATACTCAAGGAAAGCACCACATCAGCATCCCATGCTATCCAACCTCTCATCTAACACTATATTTGCCTGTCTTATCACAATGTCACCATATGTCAAGGTGTTTCTGCTATTGCCTTTATCATATTTCCCTTTGCTTTCATAACCATTGACTGTTAAACTGCTCTGCTGTCATTCTCTTCAGCAGTGAGACGGAAATAGTTTAAAGTCTGTATGATACTGAAATAATAGAACAGTTAGAGTAGTATCACCCCTTCCCCAGAAAAACAAAATCCAATTTAATCAAAAAGAGAGATACAACATGGCAAACCACCTACAGAATTCAGCATTTATTTATAAAAGGAGCTCACACCAACTTAAATTACAATTAACCAGCAAAGGCCTTCAGCTGTCATTTTAATTTTGCTCGCTAAAACGTGACAATTTGTAAATGATATCCAGTCAGTATCCTTTTCAAATGGTTGTGACAGTTATTTCATGTGAAGGCTTTAATCCACTTCTTGTGAAATATGAATTGTTCAGTAAGAATTCTGTCCTCAGCAGTCCCTTACTTGTTCATCTGACCCTTAAAGGGATCAGCTGATTCTGGTAAATATAGAGCTTCTTTTTATTAAACTATATATAATTCTTCCTGCATACATTTTTTCTGTTGCAGTTTCTCTTTAACTATAATATACTGTTTTCTTTTTTCAAGCAGTTATTTAATCAGAGCAAATAGATTACTCTTTCACTGACTTCAGAGTACTTCATTGCTATTACAGTTTATTATCAAATAACAATTTCAGTCATTATGTTAGTATCCTTACCATCAAAACTGAATGACTTGCAGAAACATTATTTAGATTGCAAATAATTTTTTGGATAGGCTGTCAGCTCTAAGACTGTTTAGAGTAGATTAAAAATGTTACTAACAGCCTCTACTTAAGTGTTATATGACCATTTGTTACATTGTTCCTAAACACAAACAATTATAAGCCCCATTACCTTAGTTCTTCAAATCAAGCCTGTAGACTGGTGCAGCCATGTGTTTTGTACAGTGTAAGAATACTCATTGCAGCCAAATCATGTTTCTGCAACTATATGCTATTATGCAAAGTAAAATGGCGTCTGCATGCTTCAGCACCGATTACTAATAGAAGCATACAACATTTATTAACAATATTCATTCTGGGTATGATATTTTAACTTAATGTTTATCTGTAAAAGCAATTCCTTTTTGATGTACACCACATGGGGCTATTTAAATGTCTTCAGAATCAGCACATTCTTTTTTTGTGGTGGAGTTGAGGTTGCAGTATGTGGCTTTAGCAGTTCTCTTTGCTTTAAATTTTCATTTCATCAACAGCAGGTTCAGTTAAAAGCCTGACTGTACTGATTGATGTTCAAACAACCAATCATATCAGTGAGTGATTTTTCTCTTACAAGGCTCAGAAATCAAGCTGCTTTCTTATTGGGACAAGATCTTTACTGTTAAGCCATGCTCCTTTGCTCTACGCCCTACTTAGGAACACATCTGGCATTTTAGTTCTTGCCACTAAAGATCAATTTATTATTGATATTAAATGAAATGAAATGAGGAGAAATGGCGTAGGCATTATCCTGAAGGAACAGTATGCTAAGAGTGTTTTGGAGGTGAAAAGAGTGTCGGATAGAGTGATGTTTATGAAGCTGGAAATTGATGGTGTAATGATGAATGTTGTTAGTGCTTATGCTCCACAAGTTGAGTGTGCGATAGATAAGAAAGAAAAATTTTGGAGTGAGTTGGATGAAGTGGTGATGACTGTACCCAAGGGTGAGAGAGTGGTGATTGGAGCAGATTTCAATGGGCATGTTGGTGAAGGGAACAGAGGGGATGAGGAAGTGATGGGTAGGTATGGTGTTAAGCAAAGGAATGCAGAAGGTCAGCTGGTAGTGGATTTTGCGAAAAGGATGGACATGGCTGTGATGAATACAAATTTTAACAAGAGGGAGGAGCATAGTGTGACATACAAGAGTGGAGGAAGATGCACACAGGTGGATTATATCTTATGCAGAAGGGTCAGTCTGAAGGAGATTGGAGACTGTAAAGTGGTGGCAGGGGAAAGGGTAGTTAGGCAGCATAAGATGGTGGTTTGTAGGATGACATTGGTGATCAAGAAGAGGAGGATGAGTGTGAGGGCAGCACCAAGGATCAACTGATGGAAATTAAAAACGCTAATTGTGAGGTGATGTTCAGGGAAGAATTAAGACAGGCACTGGGTCTCAGTGAAGAGTTACCGAATAGCTGGGTAACTACAGCAGATCTAGTAAGAGAGATGGCTAGAAAGGTGCTTGGTATGACATCTGGAAAGAGGAAGGAGGACAAGGCGACCCGGTGGTGGAATGAAGAAGTACAGGAGAGTATACAGAGAAAGAGTTTGGTGAAGAAGAAGTGGGATTGTCAAAGAGATGAAGAAAGTAGACAAGAGTATAAGGAGATGAGGTGCATGGCAAAGAGAGAGGTGGTGAAGGGTAATGATAAGGCGTATGAAGAGTTGTATAAAAGGTTGGACACTAAGGAGGGAGAAAAGGACCTGTACCGATTGGCTAGACAGAGGGACCGAGCTAGTAAAGATGTGCAGCAGGTAAGGGTGATAAAGGATAATGAGGGATACATACTCACAAGCGAGGAGAGTGTGTTGAGCAGATGGAAAGTGTACTTTGAGGGGTTGATGAATGAAGAGAATGAGAGGGCGAGAAGGTTGGATGATGTGCGGATAGTGAATCATAAAGTGCAATGGATTAGCAAGGAGGAAGTAAGGACAACTATGAAGAGGATGAAGAACGGAAAGGCTGTTGGTCCAGATGACATACCTGTGGAAGCATGGAGGTGTTTAGGTGAAATGGCAGTGGAGTTTTTAACTAGCTTGTTTAATGAAATCTTGGAAAGTGAGAGGATGCCTGAGGAAAGGAGAAAAAATATTTTGGTACCGATTTTTAAGAATAAGGGTGATGTGCAGAGTTGTATTAACTACAGAGGGATTAAACTGATCAGTCACACCGTGAAGTTATGGGAAAGAGTAGTGGAAGCTAGGTTAAGAAGGGAGGTGATGATTAGTGATTAGCAGTATGGTTTCATGCCAGGAAAGAGCACTGCAGATGCGATCTTTGGTCTGAGAGTGTTGATGGAGAAGTGCAGAGAAGGTCAGAAGGAGTTGCATTGTGTCTTTGTGGATTTAGAGAAAGCAAATGACAGGGTGCCTAGAGAGGAGTTGTGGTATTGTATGAGGAAGTCGGGAGTGTCAGAGAAGTATATAAGAGTGGTACAGGATATGTACAAGGGTAGTGTGACAGCGGTGAGGTCTGCAGTGGGAGTGACGGATGCGTTTAAGGTGGAGGTGGGATTACATCAAGGATCAGCTCTGAGCCCTTTCTTATTTGCAATGGTGATGGACAGGTTGACAGACGAGATCAGACAGGAGTCCCCGTGGACTATGATGTTTGCAGATGACATTGTGATCTGTAGTGAGAGTAGGGAACAGGTGGAGGAGACCCTGGAGAGGTGGAGATATGCTCTAGAGAGAAGAGGAATGAAGGTCAGCAGGACTAAGACAGAATATATGTGTGTGAGTGAGAGGGAGGATAGAGGAATGGTGAGGATGCAGGGAGTAGAGGTGGCGAAGGTGGATGAGTTTAAGTACATGGGATCAACAGTTCAGAGTAATGGTGAGTGTGGAAGAGAGGTGAAGAAGAGAGTACAGGCAGGATGGAGTGGGTGGAGAAGAGTGTCAGGAGTGATTTGTGACAGACAAGTACCAGTAAGAGTGAAAGGGAAGGTCTACAAGAGGGTAGTGAGACCAGCTATGTTATATGGGTTGGAGCCAGTGGCATTGACAAAAAGGCAGGAGTCAGAGCTTGATGTGGCAGAGTTGAAGATGTTAAGATTTGCACTGGGTGTGACGAGGATGGACAGGATTAAAAATAAGTATTTTAGAGGGTCAGGCCAGGTTGGAAGGTTTGGAGACAAAGCCAGAGAGGTAAGATTACATTGGTTTGGACATGTGCTGAGGAGGGATGCAGAGTATATTGGGAAAAAGATGCTAAGGATGAAGCTGCCAGGTAACAGGAAAAGAGGGTGGCCTAAGATAAGGTTTATGGATGTGGTGAGAGAGGACATGCAGGTGGTTGGTGTGACAGAGCAAGATGCAGAGGACATTAAGAAATGGAAACAGTTGATCTGCCGTGGCGACCCCTAACGGGAGCAGCCTAAAGAAGAAGAAGAAGAAGAAGATTAAATGAAATGAAATAAAATAAAGAATCATTTGGAATTGCAAGTGCAGTTTCCTTAATTAAAAAACCCTTCTAAAAAATGAATAAAATAAAATCCATCTCTACAGTTTGCCACTACGCCTAAATATATAATGCCTGGGAATAACACTGGAAATTCACAATCACCAAATATCTTTGGTTATACTAGTGACAGCTCCAGTGACAGTGTGGATGGCTGAGTCTGCTAAGGTGCACCCATGTCACTGTATTTCTAGAACACAGTTTATTAATCTGATGGCAACTAATGACGCAGAACAATTGTTGCAAATTAGTACATTAAATGGAGTGGATAAGTCTGATAACGTTGATCAGTAACAAGACTTTAATGTCTGTCAGCTACCCTATGTATCCACCACAGCACTGATTCTCCCCCAGCAACATGGGCAGAAGTCATGCAGTTTAACTTGGGGAGTGGGGGTACCCAATCCTTCATTGTCAGTTTTGGAAAGAAGAAAATTACACCCCCCCCCATTTCAGCCATAAATGTTTATATTTCCTTATAAGAAGCTCACAGAAACAAACAATAAAAACGGCAACAACAACAACAACAAGAAATAGCAATCACTTGGTACCCAAACACATTCCATTGTCCCTGATCACTGAGATGACAATAACATGAGCCACTGTGCACAACCTCCCGTCCATAACATTTTCCCTCCTTCTCTCTGTGTTCCCACCAGACATCCCTCCTAATAATCATCTCCATTTGGATTTGTCACTCTCGCTAATTCACTCCTCAGTCTTCTCCTTCTAACCTTCCTCTCTATTCAAATCTTCTCTTCCTCCCTGGCATGTGCCTAAGTAGCTTTTATAACATCTCCATGCTTCTTCTGGCCAACCCCGATTCCAGGATTCATCATATAGCTATCTTCATGTCATCATTCCTGGATTCATCATATAGCTATCTTCATGTCATCATTCCTGGATTCATCATATAGCTATCTTCATGTCATCATTCCTGGATTCATCATATAGCTATCTTCGTGTCATCATTCCTGGATTCATCATATAGCTATCTTCATGTCATCATTCCTGGATTCATCATATAGCTAGCTTCGTGTCATCATTCCTGGATTCATCATATAGCTATCTTCATGTCATCATTCCTGGATTCATCATATAGCTATCTTCATGTCATCATTCCTGGATTCATCATATAGCTATCTTCGTGTCATCATTCCTGGATTCATCATATAGCTATCTTCATGTCATCATTCCTGGAGTCATCATATAGCTAGCTTCGTGTCATCATTCCTGGATTCATCATATAGCTATCTTCGTGTCATCATTCCTGGATTCATCATATAGCTATCTTCATGTCATCATTCCTGGATTCATCATATAGCTATCTTCGTGTCATCATTCCTGGATTCATCATATAGCTATCTTCATGTCATCATTCCTGGAGTCATCATATAGCTAGCTTCGTGTCATCATTCCTGGATTCATCATATAGCTATCTTCGTGTCATCATTCCTGGATTCATCATATAGCTATCTTCATGTCATCATTCCTGGATTCATCATATAGCTATCTTCATGTCATCCCACCATCCAGCCTACAACTCACCTTTCTTTTACTTGTTTTTTCTAGCACCTGATCTGGTCACCAAGTTAAGCAAACTTTGTTACTTCACTCCAGTTGCTTTTCTACTACTCACATCTACTGCAACCCTTATTTCTCCCCTCCTTGTCTTATCCTAACACTTGGCTCTGCTTGGTTCAGTACCCCTCTATCCTTTATCTCTACCTTTTTGCTTTCAACATCCCCTCCTCCTTTACTAAAAACCTAGACAGCCTACTTACCTGCCTCATAATATCCCTAGTAAATGGCTGTTTCCTCTTTTCTGGCAACCTTTTCTTCCAGACATCCATTCACCATGCCCCTTTATTCTTCTCCTCCACCAGCTCTTCTTTCCTATTATATTCTACCTACCCTTCATTGGCACTAGTGTTACAGTGAGCTTTTACTCTAATAACTCAATCACTTACAGAAGAAGGCGCTGTGGGTCCCTGCCATGATGCAGATAGCTCATTCTACCATCAGCTGTGAGGCTAAGAAATTCAAATAACCAGGATACTGATAAGGACAAAAACAAACCTTACGGTTGCCCGAATGATGGCCCTTTAAGGTGACTCTCACTTTTGTGTTTCTGGAGACTCCACACCATGAAGGAACACATTTTCTGGAGTCTTTTAGGGTGAGACTTGATGGCCTGTAAAATATATCTATATATATATATATATATATATATATTGGCTACAAGTTTTTCTTGTATTAGTTGCAGAACATAGTTATTAATGAGAACCTCATAAGACATCTGAAATGTTCTACGGTATAATAGGTAGCACACTGGTATCTGTCTCCAGTGATCTAAGTTCAAATCTCAGTAGAATTGCTCATCTTTTAATTTGTCTGGGAGTTAGTGGAGAGGATTAAAGCTCTGAACTGCCAATACACTGCCTTTATTTAGTATTGTGTGACCTTGAGCATGTTAACTATGTAGTCAGTGCATTGTAATTCGGAAATTAGTATAAGCTTCTTAATAGACTCCTGAACCTTATACTGAACTACCTCTAAAGTCCACTGTGGCATGTAAGTATTCTGAGTCCAGGTCTGGTTTACATTTGAAGATTGTGTCCAAATGAAAACTTTATGGGGCCCTTTATACCCCTTTTTTATTTTTTTCTACCATGGCAAAACCTATTAGGCACATAAGTTTGTTGGTAGTTGTAAAGCAGGGAAATGAAGAATGACTGTCAGCATTATTTGTGTATAGAAGTAAAGGTGACAAAAGTTAGTTATAGACAACATAATACTAAAATATACAGATAAACTCACTGACATAATTCACAGTCATTGATTATGTGACCAGGAAGAGAACTGCCATAACATCTCCAAACCTATAGAATTTTAATATGAAAATGAGTATTAATGCAACAGTTGTTGGAAGTATGTCACCAATATGCTATCTTTAGGACATTTCCAGACTGAAAACAACCCCCCAGAAAAATAATAATACTATCAGAAATTAATGTACAAGAGGAACTACAATAAGCTTTAATTCACAAGCTTGGTGTCTCTGCAATGAATATGATTTACTAAAATTACAGCATTTTCAATGTGATGTGTGCTTTGGGAATCATGAGGTTAGAGTGTATAAACTGCCAGGAGAATTAGTCTGTTTTTTATGATAATCCATCCTTGTCTTGACTGCTTTGCTAGAGCAGAAGATTACAGAATCTCAGTAATAAAATGAGAATTACCTTTGTTGTAAGACAGAATCATGTATGTGGTTAGCATTTAAGCCATCAGAGGTTTGCATGCTAAAGTCAATAATTTCAAATGCTATTAACCAGATGACATGAGTACTATATAATCTTTCTGTAAGGGAAAATAACTGATTCCCTTTCTGCAAGTGCACATTTAGAAACTATCTTTGCAGATGATTTGAACTTGGATAGCTCACTACATTCTAAGGACCTTTTCATCTCAATCAGTATTTCTTAGGGGCACATTTGTATCATTTTATATTTTTTTCTGCTTTATTTAAATACATATACACAGACACATATAGACAACACACACAGACGCATACACATGCACATACGTGCGAGCACACACACACACACACACACACACACACACACACACACACACACACACACACACACACACGCACACACGCACACGCAAGCACACACACACACACACTGACGGCAGTCATGGCTTACCTGCACTATTGAAATTAAACATAATGGGAACCCCATTTCAGTACTTCATTAAAACAGCAATACTCTCATTCTGTCTATATCCTGTGGACCATTCTCCAACATTTTTTTGACACCTGTACCACTACAGTGGTCTTGTAATGCCTTGTTCATTTTGTAAGTTCATCTAACCTGAATTTAGAAGTAAGCTGAAAGTTGGATGAGTTAGCAGTAAATATGGTGTCATCGTGGATATTAATGTACTATGATGTTTTTGCATAAAGTAACTCACAATTGCTGTCCCTTTATATCCAACTTCGAGTATGGCACAAATATACATGGGAAATCATTTTCTAGATACATGAGAGTAAAAATGATGTGTTTATTGATTTGAGAACTTGATAGGTATGGTAATCATAAACAATCCTTTCCAGACAATATGTAAGTCATTTTAATGGCAATGTGAAAGAAAAAGGCAAAGCAAGAAGGGAAAATAGAGCATCTTCCTTGATAGTGTGTGTGTGTGTGTGTGTGTGTGTGTGTGTGTGTGTGTGTGTGTGTGTGTGTGTGTATGTGTGTGTGGGTGTGTGTGTGGGTATGTGTTAATGACATCCCATTTCTGTAAGTCTTTTGATGTAAATGCACTATGCATTGTTATCTTAAATATATAGGTATGAACATCTCAAACAATATAGTTCTATATTCAGTGCCCTGTAAAGATGGGGCCCTCTGATGTCCCTTCACACTTTGCCACATATGAATGTATGTGATCTCTCTAAGGTTTATCTTTGTTAAAAGTAATTTGTGCAAGGTGCAGTTTCATAATATTGAGTTTCTGAACTGTCCCAAGCTACTTGTGGGCAGTCTCAGGATGTTTTGTTCTCTTTGGTTAATATCACGATCATGATCTCTAAATAACACTCTTATTGATGTAGAAACCAGTACAAAACTCCTAGGTGACACCATTGATGACCAACTTAAATTTGACTTGCACATAAATAATTGCATAAACAAGACTCACCAAAAACTCGGTCTTCTTTACAGGAACAAATAATTCCTTACAAATAAAGCTAAAGTAACCCTCTCTCAAGCCTATCTCCTACCTAATCTATTATATCCCTCCCAAATCCTAACCAATTTCAATTCCACTCTCCTAGCTAAGCTGCAATCTACCTACAACAAGATGTCTAGATTTTCAGCACACCAAACATATAATTCCCACCATTGTCTTTCCCTTAAACTCCTAAATTGGCTAGAATTCCCTCATCTGCTTCTCTTCAATCAATGTCAGATTATTCATTCCATCCTTTATCAGCCATCTCACTGTCCTAATCTATCTTCTCTCATCTCCCTATATACCCCTAAAAGGCCTCTCTGCAGCTCAGACCAGGACCTACTGCAAATCTACAATCCTAAATCAAAAATAGGCTGCAACCTCTTTAGCTACAATCCTTCCATTTCATGGAACAAACTGCCATTAGCAATTAGGTTTATTAAACAAACAATCCACTTCAAAACAGTGACCAAAGAATATTTGAAAAGTCGCTGGACCTGTCCTTGTACTCACCCGCCATGATTTTTCTTTCCTATACAATAACTCTACACTGCCTATTCTGTATCTTTACTTCTCTTTACTCTTACTGCTATTGAACTTGTAGTATTACTTCATTGTTAAACCAAAAGAACTACTAACAAAAGAAGCAAAGTATTCCAAAAACAATGACAACGGATCCAGCATCAAAGGTTTATTGCACACAAATCCCTAGCGCCTCGGCCTTCGCCTTCCAGGGGAATATCATCAATTAACTTTCAGACATTTTTATACATTTATCAATAAAACAATTAAATTATATAATTGACAATAATATAATTATACAATTAATTATAAAAAAACTTTCCAGTTGCATTCCAAATTCATACCTCTAGGTGTCATAGTATCATACTTCAATATAAAAACTGTCTCCTTATGCAATAGTATACATTTGATTTTTTCTTCACTTTCATTCATACTTAAACTTTCTAAAACTGTAGCTAACAGACCTTTAGGATCACTATTATGAAACTCTTTAAAATGTACAGCAATAGGACTTTCCATTTTTTTATGTTTTATGTCTCTTAAATGTTCCTGAAGCCGTATTTTAAAAGCCCTTTTACTTTCCCCTACATAAAACATATTACAAGGGCATTTTAGTGCATATACAATTCTTTCAGTGTTACATGAAAATTGACCCATAGGATAAAATTTCTTATTATTAATATAATCAAATGTTCTACAAATATATTTACAAGAAATACATTTACTACATGAATATGTACCGCTTAAGTTAATATCAATGTGCGCATTCCAATGCATATCTGGAGTAGAGAAACTTGCATGAACTAACATATCTTTTAAATTTCTCCCTCTCTTATAAGAGAAAGTTATATTTTTTGGGAAAATTGATGTTAAATTCTTATATTTAAATAATGAATTCCAATAATATTTCATCATATTACTGATTTCTAACGACAATAAATCATAGGTCATGACCATATATATTTTTGTTAATTCATCCTTCCGAGCGTATACATATGTTTTATTATTATACCTCTTTTGCATCTTATTCCCTTCTTGATTAATTCCTTTCATTTTCTTTAATAGTAACTTTACCTCTTGAGCATCATAACCTCTTTTTATATATAGGCATGCCATTTTTTCTAATTCATTATTAATTTCATCATTATGATTATACAACCTCTTAATTCTCATAAATTCACCATATGGTAATGAACTTATAAGATGTGGTGGATGACAACTTCTTCCATCTAATAAATGTAGTTCATTTTCAAATTTTCGAAAAATTTTAGTCACAATATTTCCATTTGAACCGCCCTCTAAGGTTATGTCCAAAAAATTCACTTTATTACCAACTTGAAAACCATCAAATTTTAAACCAAATTCATTTTTTTGTATGTCATTCTTAAATTTATAAATTTCTTGTTCTCCACCCTTACAAATAAAAATTAAATCGTCTATATAACGATAATAACTAACAACATTCTTTATAAAAAACTCTGTCCTATATAAAAATTCTACCTCAAAAAGATTCATCAAAACATTTGCATACATGGGCACAAAACCTGCCCCCATCGCTGTACCCTTTAGTTGATGGAATAACTGTCCATCGAAACTAAAGTAATTATTCTTTAAACAAAATCCTATAAGGTCTGTAATATATGATGACAGAGGACTATCTCCTAACAGCTTCCCAACAGCTCTCAGTCCATGTCTATGTTCTATACTCATGTATAAACTCTTAACGTCTGCTGTAAACCAATACATATCCGTGGTCCATGTTATAGGTAATATTTTTGCTAAAAAATCAAAGCTATCTTTAATATATGAAGGCTGTTTTATCACAAAAGGATATAAAAAGCTGTGAAAAAATAAACCCATATTGCGTGTAAAATAATTACATGCTGACACAATCGGGCGACCAGGAGGTTGACACAAGTTTTTTGGAAGACAGTAAAATTTTGCTACCTCACATCCTTTTGTTGAAAATTTCTTAATTATGTCATCCTTAACAAAATACCCTAGTCTATATCCTTTATAACATAAATCTTCAAATTTTTTAACAGCTTCTTCATATTGTGTCATCTCACATTTCTCATATGTTGTTACATCATTTAGATGTTCCCAGCACATTCTAGCATATTGTGTATGATGCATTAACACAATTTTGTTCCCTTTATCGGCTGGTTTCACTATTATTTGCTTATTAGCTGCTAGTTCTTTAATTGCTTGCCATTCATTCTTAGTCAGATTATATTTAATATTATTTTGTTTGGTATTAAACTCACTATAAATAGTTTCAGCTATTCTGTATCTTTACTTCTCTTTACTCTTACTGCTATTGAACTTGTAGTATTACTTCATTGTTAATCCTGCACGATTTTCACTATTTAACGTATCCAATATAATGTCTGTATATTATCTGAGATATTTCTGACTTCACTGTTTATATGAACTTGAATTGTATATATTATTTGTGATGTTTCTGAGTTATTGTTTACATTGACTTGAATTGTATTCTAGTGGAGCTTTTCTCCCCGGGCCACCGCTGAAAAAGGGCTATTTACCTCAGTCGGACTAACCCGGTCAAAAAATGTAAAATAAATAAATATTGATTATCACTGTGAATTATTCTGCCTTCTGCCCACTCACTGAGGAATATTCAGTTTCTATTACACACATGTCCATTTGTAGTTCTGACTACGTATGTCTGCTTCATTCTGTGGTTATTGTGACCATCTCTAGAATTCATGTCTTGTCCTGGTGCATGCCAACGATCTGTTCTGGGTGTCATCTTACAGCACTGTTCAAATACTGCTGCTACATGCTTTGTATTTATCACATTTTCTGTTGTACATTCTTATGTATCATCGGTTACTTTGGTAATTTAAGGATCACTGGTAATTTCATAAGTCTTCTTTCCATTAGCAGTTGTGTTTAGAGACACTCCTCTATCCTCTGTTCATGTACTTTTTTTATATCATTATTTGTTTTTCTCCTTCAGTCATACCAAGCTACTTAATAAAACTGTAACAGCTTGCTGTGGTTGTTACCAGACACACTTATCTCATGATAAGTGCTTCATCACTTCAGGTAAGATGTGAATGCAGTATCGGCAAAATCAATACCAGTACTGCACTCTGGCACACTAAACGCCTAACAGCTTGTGCAGCCCCCTTCACTCAACCCTCTTTATGGCTCTGCTTTTCACCATATAATTTGACTAAATGTATGTAGGGTCTAAAATCACATATTGAAAATGTTGGTCTTTTGCAAGTTTGCAAATCTATGAAATTCATGAAATGTGTAAATAAAAACATGCACCCTTGTCTGGCATTAACTGATCTAATCCTGCTGCCATAGAATTAATCCATTGCTGCCATAGAATTAATTCAGTTTTGTAGCATTTTCTTATCCAATACATCATAGATTTGCAGACTTGCAAAAGACCAACATTTTCAATATGTGATTTTTACATATTCTGATTTTCTGGGTATACCATCGCTGCCATAGAATTAATTCAGTTTTGTAGCAATTCTTATCCAATATATTTTGAAAAATAATTGATTGCTAGCAAATTCAATTGTTTAACAACAAGTCTGTTTCCAGTTTCTGTCTGGTTTCTCTGGAACTTCATGACTGGTTGTCACAGAAATACTACTTCCAATTAACTTTGTGGAAACCACTCTGTTAGTTGGACTTGGTGAAGCTCAGACAAAAGTGTTTTCTTAAATATAGTTCTATAGTTGTAGCTCATAGTGTTATGCTTTGTTTGTTAATAGTTAAAAATAAAAGTAAAAATAAAACCTATTAAGAATGAGGTTCCACAGGCTACTGAGCTGATAAACCCTCACAGATCTTTCAGGGATATTCAAACAGGGGACTAATCTCTAAGCACTGGCTCCTTGAATTTCCATCGCCCAGGTTTTCCTCCAATCAGCTCCCATGGAACCTCCCACCATTATCTGTAACTGCTTTAGATAACTGACCTGTTGAATTAATATATTAGAACAAGAACACTCATCCATCTACCTGCTTAACTGAAGAAACTACTGGAAACTTCAAAAAGGTGTCTTTATTCCTCCCACAGGGAAGGTGTCAGAAAGAACTAGTCTCCTAGATCTGATAGCTAAAATGATTTTAACTGGACTAATCCTTTACACTCTGTTTTTATATTTAAGAAATGGGCAGTTGATTTTCATCTTGTACTCTACAACATTAAAAGGCTGCTTTATTCTTTGTTTACTTTGTTAAGCAGTTAGGACGGGTCTAAAGACTCTTTTCAACCTTGGGGGGGGGGGGTAAAGTAAATACAGGATACATAAACTCCATATCAAACAGTATAATGTTTACATTTGTCAAAAAACAAACAAATAACCAACAAGAGAACAAATACTAGAATTTTATGAATGTCAAAATTTTAGCCACTTCATTCAAGAAACATAAAAAACAAAAAGACGCGGAGAGGGAGTCTATTCCAGAGAGACACCCCCATCTGTGGAATAGACTCCCTCTCCACATTAAGCAGAGTATCTCATTATCCCTTTTCAAGCATAACCTGGATAACTGGATAGGTAAAAAAAAATAAACCCCTGAGATTTCACCTGTGTCCCTGCTGGACAGGGGCTTTGGGTGCTGACTTGTCTAAACATGGGCTAAACTGCTGACTACGCTTATAAGGGCATCATGGCCAATAGCCTAGTAATGTCCTGTGATCCTATGAGCCTATGAAAACAGCTTTCAATGAAGGTCATAATGGGGCATTTTTGACAGTCAACACTGTGAAAGCCAACTATTATCAGAAAAGTACTTACATCTATACTCATTAGTTATGAAGTTCAGAAGTTTGAATATGAATTTCCTGTAGTTCATTAGATTTCTAATGTGTGTGGGAAGTTGATTCTGTGTATTTATTTTATTTATTTATTTTAGTTTACTTTTGTTTACTGAGTTAATTCTAGTAGTTGTGGTTTGTTTTCACTGGATACATGATGTGGTATCAGAGGCCGCCTTACTAAATACTTTTCCTCTAGCTGTGGTCCTGCAAACAAGTTTTTGACCCTTACTTCCTCATGAGTTTGGGAATTTAATAGGAAGACATGCATAATTACTTTTAGTTTATGAGTGGGGGTAGGTGGTATAGTAATTAAGGTGCAGGAGATTGAATTTAAAAGGGTGTTAATAAAAGGACATGCCTGGCAGTGAAGGGCAGCACAGGACCTTCATTTATAATGCACAATGGTGCCCAAAAGGACTAGGTAGAATTATAAACATACTGATTCTCTTCAGGGTAATTTAGAGAATGTCTATGCTCTGAGAGGTGCTAAGTACTACAGACAGGAATGTAGATTCAAGCTCGGTAGTGAAGATGTTGTTCCCAATGGTACTATGCACCTTCAGTGTAAGCAGGGCTAGTAACCTGCATGAAGGAGGCTTGTAATATTAATTATACTTTATTCAACATCGGTTAAAGTATAAATAAAAACAATACACTGAAGGCAACAGAGAATGAACAAACTAAATTAGTGTAAACACTTTTAATCAATGCTTTTGTCAAACTGACTTCATCAGAAATACAAATACATCTTGTTATACACATATAAATACTAAAACCAATACCTATTTACTACCTTACTTAACTAATTAACCAATTGACCTGTTAAGAACATGATTAATAAAAATGTATGCTGATTCCACTGTAAAACAGAATATAAATATCAAATACCAGTTTCCTTTCAACTAAAAAGCACTTTATATTCACCATTTTGATTAAACCTGGAGGATTATCTGCCCCAATTTTAATTGCCATAATGTTTCTTTTCTTTCCAGTCTATTTTTCAAATTTCCTCCTCTTAAATCTGTTTCCACATGTTCTAAAATAGAAAAAGTAAACTTTTTGTAAAAGCTACAATTGGCTGAGTGTCTATATAAGTCATTATTTTCATCCTTAGTTCTGATATCATAATAATGTTCTTTAATGCATTTGCTTAAATTTCTGGTAGTCATGCCTATATAAAAGGCCGGACATCCTGAACATATAACATATAAGAAATATCAATTCCTGAATTTTGAGTAAAATTTATAGAAACAATAAGTATGTTAATAACTATTTACATTATCAAAGCAATCATCCAAGTTTTATGAAGCAGGACATCCCAAAAGGCCAATATATAAGAGCATCTCGTATGGTCAGAGATGATTCAGGTTTTTATAATGAAATTGATTTCATAACTGAGCTATTTTTGAATAGAGGTTATCCTCAGGAATTGTTAGAAAAAACAGCTTCAGAAATTAAGAATAAACGAACAATAGATTTTCCACCTATTTTAGACAAAGGATTAGTAGTAAAAGAAATAATTCATCCCACGAACTCTACATCAGTAGTCCTTAGATGCGTCATTGATATGACAGTGGACAGTAAGAAAGTTAAATCAGTTATTTGTAATAATTGGAAAATTATCCCTGGTAACAGTGATTTACATGAAGTTTTAGGAAACGCACCGTGTTTTGTTCGTAAAAAAGGTAATAACATTAAAGGTATGTTAGAAAAAGATGATACCAAGATATTTCTTCCCACAACAGATAAACCTAAGGGCATGCATAAGTGTTATAATTGTAACACTTGTAGGTTTATACATGAATGACCGTATATACATTTAAATAATTTGAAATATACTATTAGTGTACCTGGTATATTCAGCTGCTGTACCCCCAGCGTAGTGTATATCGTGTTATGTTTAGGATGCCTGGCCTTTTATATAGGCATGACTACCAGAAATTTAAGCAAACGCATTAAAGCACATTATTATGCTATCAAAACTAACCCAGCCACTAGGGCTGCACAAGCCAGTGCATTTATTTGTGCTTGTCCCAAGCCGGATAAATGGGGAGGGTAGCATCAGGAAGGGCATCCGGCATAATAGTTTGCCAAATGATATATCCAGATGACAGTACAGATTTACATACCTGACTGGTCGAGGCCTGGGTTAACAATGACCACCACCAGTACTGCTAGCCAACAGGGTGCTAGCGGAAATTGGGCTACTGTTGGTCGAAGGAGAAGGAAAAGAAGTGGGTGAAGGCATACCCGAAGGCAGGAAAAGAGGAGAAAGGTTAGGAGTGTGGTAGTGAGGGTAGGAACTTTGAATGTTGGCAGTATGACTGGTATAGGGATAGAGCTAGCTGATATGATGGACGGAAGGAAGGTTGATATATTGTGTGTGCAAGAGACCAGATGGAAGGGGGGTAAGGCTAAGTGTATAAGAGGTGGGTTCAAATTGTTCTACCATGGTGTGGATGGGAGGAGAAATGGGGTAGGGGTTATCCTGAAGGAACAGTATGCCAAGAGTGCTTTGGAGGTGAAAAGAGTGTCGGATAGAGTGATGTTTATGAAGCTGGAAACTGATGGTGTAATGATGAATGTTGTTAGTGCGTATGTTCCACAAATTGGGTGTGAGATGGATGAGAAAGAAATATTTTGGAGTGAGTTGGATGAAGTGGTGATAACTGTACCCAAGGGTGAGAAAGTGGTGATTAGAGCAGATTTAAATGGGCATGTTGGTGAAGGGAACAGAGGGGATGAGGAAGTGATGGGTAGGTATGGTGTTAAGCAAAGGAATGCAGAAGGTCAGATGGTAGTGGGTTTTGCGAAAAGGATGGACATGGCTGTGGTGAATACATATTTTAACAAGAGGGAGGAGCATAGGGTGACATACAAGAGTGGAGGAAGATGCACACAGGTTGATTATATCCTATGCAGGAGGGCCAGTTTGAAGGAGATTGGGGACTGTAAAGTGGTGATAGTGGAAAGTGTAGTTAGGCAGCATAGCATGGTGGTCTGTAGGATGATGTTGGTGATCAAGAAGAAGAGGAGTGTGAAGGCAGCACCAAGGATCAAATGATGGAAACTGAAAAAGGGTAATTGTGAGGTGGATTTCAGGGAAGAGTTAAGACAGGCACTGGGTGGGAGTGAAGAGTTACCAAATAGCTGAGTAACTACAGCAGAGCTAGTAAGGGAAACATCTAGAAAGGTGCTTGGTGTGACACTGGACAGAGGAAGGAGGACAAGGAGACCAGGTGGTGGAATGAGGACATACAGGAGAGTATACAGAGAAAGAGGTTGGCAAAGAAGAAGTGGGATTGTTAGAGAGATGAAGAAAGTAGACTAGAGTATAAGGAGATGAGGCGCATGGCAAAGAGAGAGGTGGCGAAGTATAAGGATAAGGTGTATGAAATGTTCTATGAAAGGTTGGACACTAAGGAGGGAGAAAAGGACCTGTACCGATTGGCTAGACAGGGGGACTGAGCTAGAAAAGATGTGCGGCAGGTAAGGGTGATAAAGGATAATGAGGGGAAACGTACCCACAAGTGAGGAGAGTGTGTTGAGCAGATGGAAAGAGTACTTTGAGGGGTTGATGAATAAAGAAAATGAGAGAGAGAGAAGGTTGGATGATGTGGGGATAGTGAATCAGGAAGTGCAATGGATTAGCAAGGAGGAAGTAAGGATAGCTATGAAGAGGATGAAGAATGGAAAGGCTGTTGGTCCAGATGACATACCTGTGGAAGCATGGAGTATTTAGGAGAAATGGTTAGTGGAGTTTTTAACCAGACTGTTTAATGAAATGTTGGAAAGTTAGAGGATGCCTGAGGAGTGGAGAAAAAGTATTTTGGTACCAATTTTTAAGAATAAGGGTGATGTGCAGAGCTGTAGTAACTACAGAGGGATAAAACTGATCAGTCACAGCATGAAGTTATGGGAAGGAGTAGTGGAAGCTAGGTTAAGAAGGGAGGTGATATTTAGTGATCAGCAGTATGGTTTCATGCCAGGAAAGAGCACTACAGATGCAATATTTGCTCTGACAGTGTTGATGGAGAAGTACAGAAAAGGATAGAAGGAGTTGCATTGTGTCTTTGTGGACTTAGAGAAAGCATATGACAGGGTGCCCATAGAGGAGTTGTGGTATTGTATGAGGAAGTCAGGAGTGGCAGAGAAGTATGTAAGAGTGGTACAGGATATGTACGAGGGTAGTGTGGCAGAGGTGAGGTCTGTGGTGGGAGTGCTGGATGTGTTTAAGGTGGAGGTGGGATTACATCAAGGATCAACTTTGTGCCCTTTCTTATTTGCAATGGTGATGGACAGGTTGACAGACGAGATTAGACAGGAGTACCCATGGACTATGTGATGGTTGCAGATGACATTATGATCTGTAGTGAGAGTAGGGAGCAGGTTGAAGATATGCTTTAGAGAGGAGAGGAATGAAGGTCAGCAGGACTAAGACAGAATATATGCATGTGAATGAGAGGGAGGACAGAGGAATGGTGAGGATGCAGGGAGTAGACTTGGCAAAGGTGGATGAGTTTAAATACTTGGGATCAACAGTTCAGAGTAATGGCAAGTGTGGAAGAGAGGTGAAGAAGTGAGGACAGGCAGGATGGAGTGGGTGGAGAAGAGTGTCAGGAGTAATTTGTGACAGACAGGTACCAGTAAGAGTGAAAGGGAAGGTCTACAAGAGGGTAGTGAGACCAGCTATGTTATATGGGTTGGAGACAGTGACATTGACAAAAAGGCTTGAGCCAGAGCTGGATTTGGCAGAGTTAAAGATGTTAAGGTTTGCAATGGGTGTGACAAGGGTGAACAGGATTAGGAATAAGTATATTAGAGGGTCAGCCCAGGTTGATTGGTTTAGAGACAAAGCCAGAGAGGTGAGATTACATTGGTTTGGACATATGCTGAGGAGGGATGCTCATTATATTGGGAAAAGGATGCTAAGGATGAAGCTGCCAGGTAAGAGGAAAAGAGGAAGGCCTAAGTTAAGATTTATGGATGTGGTGAGAGAAGACATGCAGGTGGTTAGTGTGATAGAGAAAGATACAGAGGACAGGAAGAAATGGAAACAGATGATCCGTTGTGGTGAACCCTAATGGGAACAGCCAAAAGAAAAATAAGATAGACACTCAACCAATTGCAGTTTTTATAAAAAGTTTATTTTTTCTATTTTTGAACATGTGGAAAAAGATTTAAGAGGAATAAATCTGAAAAATATAGTGGAAACAAAAGATTCATTATGGCAGTTTAAATTGGGGCAGATAGTCTTCCAGGTTTAAATGAAATGGTGAATATAAAGTGCTTTTAGTTGAAAGGAAACTGGTTATTTGATATTTATATTCTGTTTTAGAGTGTGGGAGGCCACGGTGGTGCAGCAGTTAGCATTGCCACCTCACAACAAGAGGTTCTCCGATTCGATTCTTGGCTGGGGTGCCTTCTGTACGGAGTCTGCATGTCCTCCCTGTGGTCACGTGGCTTTGCTCCAGTTTCCTCCCACATTCCAAAGACATGCTGTAGGTGGGTTGGACACTCTAAAGTGGCCCTAGGGGTGAGTGCGTACATGTATGTGCCTTCTGTGGAAGGTTGGGCACCAGACTGGTAACTTCACACCATAAAATTCCACTGCCAATCATGAGCAGAAAGGTGATCCACTGTGGTGACCCCTAACCGGGAAAAGCCAGAAGAAGATTCTGTTTTAGAGTGGATTCAGCATACATTTTTATTAATCATGTTTTTAACAGGTTAATTGGCTAATTAGTTAATTAAGGTAGTAAACAGGTATTGGTTTTAGTATTTATATGTGTATAGCAAGATGTATTTGTATTTCTGATGAAGTCAGTTTGACGAAAGTGGTGAGTAAAAGTGTTTACACTAATTTAGTTCATTTGTTCGTTCTCTGCTGCCTTCAGTGTATTGTTTTTATTTGGTCCTTTTTATGCTGATTGCTGGAATTTTGTTGGTTTATTGGTAAAAGTATATAGTTGCTTAAGTATAACTCCTAGCTATTTGAACTGGTCTGCCTGAGCTAGTTTTGTGTTGAGTAGGTCTGTGATATGGATCAAAACTCCATTTCATACGTACGTTGAGGAACTAAATATGATATTTTTGGTTTTGTCATAAGCTTGTTTGAGAGAAGCCAGCCTCATATATTACAGAATTTCAGCTTCAGTTTCTTCTGGATGAGTTAACGTAGGGCCCAGACTGATTAGGACAAGGTCACCAGCATAGATTGTCAGGATATCATTGGGAAATGGAAGTGGTTAACTCATTTCTCATTCCCTAAATGAGGATATTAGCAAAGTGTGAACAATGGCTTCAAAAGCTCTCTCAGCCTCAGTTAACAGCCCATCCTCCATGCTGAAGAAGGCATGATCTGTATATTGCAGTTATGGTGTTGAAGCCCTTCTGAAAAAACACACTAGGCATTGACAAAGAGACTGAATCGATTAATGTGATCAAGAACCTGATCGTACATTAGTGTTTTGAGGAATGTTCCTGTTTCTAACCAAGTTGCATACAGATCTGCTTACTGTGCAGTGGGTACCTGCTGGAGTCACAGCCACACACACAGTGGCTGATTCATAGAAACATGTAGCTTAGCAGAACAGCAAATGGCAAGGAGCATTATGATGTGTATGCCAACGATTTCCAGCTGGTGGAGTATATTTAGGCATTTCATGTGTTCCTTTGGCACCATTGAGGGGAACCTGTAATTACCGAGAAAGTAAAAAATTTGTTTTGGGGAGTTATTTGGACCTGTACTTAATCAAGGCTGAAGTGATTTGAGATGAGACACAAAGGTTTGACATTTTCAATAAATATGGATCTATATGGGGGAAGAATACAATTGAACACTAGAGATTTTTTCTTCTTATGGACATGCAAAGAAAGCTCCACCATTCCTGTCTGTATCTCCTCCGGGGTGGACAGCCTGAGATAGTTCACCACAACTTGAACAACAACAAGGTCCTATTCACATTTTGGGTGCTTTACAGCCTGGACGGCCATAGGCATGTACCTGATCCTAGTGCCTGAGAGACAACTGATGTCTCCTGATCCTTTGCCAGTCTAGTGAGTTTAGTGAGTGCAGTCTGCATGACAGAAAATGGAGTCACCAAAAGCTAGAATATTTCTGTCAATCTTATCTGTTTTACTTGTAAGCTTTGTCCGCTTTAAGGGCACAGGTTTTTAGCTTGGTTGATATCTTGTAACAGTATATGCCAATATAGTGGTAGCAGGCATGGATGTTGGTTGTACCTAGGTGAGTACTGGATTTATGTGATTTTGAGGCTATGTATGGGTGAGGTCCCCTATCATGTGTCTTGGAGGATACTTTGGGGTGGAGTTTTTGAATGTCTCAGGATATGTGGCTATATGTTTACATTTTGTATATATATGCATCTCTTGCATAAGAATTTTGTATTGCTAATAACAGTAGCTTGACAGTAAACATGTGACAGTTGCTATATTACCCGAGGACAGCAAGCATGATTAGCTGGTCAATAGAGCAGATTAATAGTTAGAAAAATACTTAACAAGTTCCTTGATGTTATTCATGCCTCCTTTCAATACTGGATGGTATAGATTCAACATATGTATCAACAAAGGCCCCATCTGTTCCAAACTCCAAGGGGTTTGTCAGCGCCATAAGCTATCATTCAGTCAATTTGCAAGTGATGTTCAATGCACAGGAGATCATTTCCAGTATGTGTACACACCACTCAGGTACTCCTCATGATTCTTACGTATGGCACACTTCACCTATTTTACTATTCTCAGTAAGATGACTTTTCACAGAGCCATCCAGTTTGTGAGTGCAGGCACTGTGGGCAGTATAAATGTGTATAGCTACACAGAGTGTGTACATATGCTTGAAAGGCCTTCTTCAAATATGTGTGTGCTGTGTGTTACAGATAATGCTGGATACCCCCTGCAGACATAGATTTTGACACTTGCATACAGTCCAGGGTGTATTACCTAACTCCAATACAATATAATGTTTTTGCTGCCTTGACACATTTTGGGGGCACTATTGTACTTCCCTACCACAACCTGAAATCTGGTCTTACCCTGTTCCATGCAAATCAATATTTCATTAAGAAACAAGTGAGCTGACCCCCATGGTATGGATGTGTTAGGATCTATCTCACGCACCACAGACACTAAAGTCATAGCAGCACCATCTACAGAAGACAGAGATGCAGGACAGAAGGATGTTTGTACAGAATGATACTCCCCCAGATGGTGACAGGCACAGCACACAGCAGCACAGGTGAATTGCTGACATCTAGTAAAGAACTATAGGCTATGATGAGCATGAGTGAAACTACGGTGTCACTTATATCAAACATGATGCAAGCAGTATTAATAACAGGCAATACTGGTGTCAGGGAGTACATTGTAATGAGGTGCCATTATATGACCATGGCATTTGCAATACTCTGCTGGCTTTGGTGGCAGGCCCTTCCATGAGAAGGATGTGTGCTACTGTAAGACCCTGACCTGAATTTGTATAGCATCGTTCTTATTAAATAAAGTCCTTAGAATATAAGTACTATAATAAGCCTGAATTTGAAATTGAACTTGATGTTGTCATTTGCATATTCAGTGTGCCTCATTTGGATGAGATTCCTCATTTCCATATCGTCATATGGTCATTTGCATGCACTGCATACTGTGCAACTTTCCCCTTGTATGACCACACTACCTGCATCCCTGAATTACTCAAACCCTGTGTGCTGCCACTGCCTGTATTAATTTGTGCTGTGCTTTGCAGCAAATATCTACAAATCTCAGTCTGTATAATTATATGAGAGTCAAACAGCTGGGAGATGTTCAAGCAACAAATATCCATTTTGCACATTTGACCAAATTTCTCATTCCTCAAAGCTGAATACTGCAATAAGAAAAAAATCCTCAAAGTAGCAGTGACTTTGGAATTTATTATAATAATTAGCACTGCCGACTGTATTCTAATGATTGTTATGATAAACTGACCTGCTCCTGTTAAAGGTACTTAACACTGATTTCTTTTCTCTGATGCTTCCATAGCTTTTGACGGAAAACACTGACACAGTATGTCACAATAAACTTCCTAGATTTTAATTTGAGGGCCAAAAAACAGAATTTGTCTTCACTGTAGGCGGTTTTAGTTTTACAGCTATTTCAAACTACTTTTTTGTGACAGATTCTGATTTTTTTTCCTTGCCAATATTGTGAGGCCCCCTCAACCTGTAATCCCAGAAATATCGCATAAATAAATGAAAGTTAAGATTCTTTATTCTAATGACAGCATGTGTACAGTTCAACTTTTACTACCAGGAAAAATAAGTCACCCTCTGCTACTTGCAAGACAAACTCAAACTAGCTCACACTAATTCTTTGAAGGACCACTATAGGCAAAAACTGAAACTAACCATAAAGCAGTCACTTTCAAAGCCAGCATCTCCCCTGACCCCCCTCTAGCTAGGGTCAAACAAAAAACTTCTCCAAAGCTGATTACAACCTCCTGAGGCCTGGTATAAACAGCTTCACAGCCCTCTCCCCTTCTGTTGGAACTGGCAGGCACCAATGTCTAAATCTACACCAAAGTACTATACGAGCATTTATACAGATGCATGGAATCAGGAATACCTGACAGGACAAAATCATCCTCCGCAAGGAAGAGTAAACCTGTCTGGTGGACATCTACAATAAATAAACTACATAACAAAAGGAAAAAATTGCTGTCCAGGACCAAGAAGGAGCAGGTGCCCAATTGGAAGCAATCTCTCCTTAGCCTGAACAAGCAAATAAGAGCACTAGTGAAAGCCTCTAAAGCCAACTTCAAGTCAAAATTGGCCACATCTACTAGAGACAATCATAAGGCCTTCTTCACATATGTCCGCAATCTCAAAGGAAGCACCTAGATCTGTTCAGAACTGGTGCCTAGATCTGTTCAGAACTGGTGGTGAAGGACACCACATACACAAATGCTGTAGAAATAGCCAACCTACTAGCTGACAGATTCAGTGAAAACTTCACCTCTCTGTCCCCCCTTAGTAAATCAGGACATCCCAGTACGTGCCCCCCACCCCTTATCTCTAGGGAACAAAGCATCACTGCTCTCTCAAAGACAAAAAATACAGCCTCCATGGGACCTGATAACATCCCAGGCTGCATCCTACATGAGCTCAGGCATGAACTTGCAGCACCATTAGGCACCCTATTCAACCAAAGCCTGAGTACCAGCTTTGTCCCAGCCGAGTGGAGGACAGCTACTATCATCCCTTTACAGAAAGATGGAGTGTCCACTGATCAGGGAAATTATAGACTCATCAGCCTAACTAGCCTGATCTGCAAGGCCATAGAATGGATTATCATGGACCTCATTAACAGGGACATTGGCAACCTCCAAACACTCAAACCCACACAGTTTGGCTTTGTCAAGGGGAGGTCATGTCTGTTAAGTCTGGTTGACTTCTTTGAGACAGTCACAAAAGCTATAGGTGAGGGGAAGACAGTGCACACCACATACCTTGACCTGGCCAAAGCCTTCTACACTATTCCCAAATCGGGCATAATAGATAAACTCTCTCAACTAGGCATCAGTCCATATGTTTTCAGATGGGTAGCAATCTGGCGCACTGATAAAACCCACTTAATTGAAATAGGGGAAGCCACCTCAAGTAGTAGACCAGTAACAAGCGGAGTACCCCAGGGATCAGACTTGGGTCCTCTGTTATTTGGGATATACTTCTCTGAGGTGCAGGCCGAAACCAGTGGGCTATGGCTGACCAAGTTTTCAGATGACTGTAAGCTGGGCATGGTCATCAGTTCCCCAAGTGATGTGGACATCCTGCAAGAGGGTCTTACCCAAACAAATGACTGGTGCCAGAAACATGGCCTCAAGCTGAATGCCAAAAATGCATCATCATTCCCATTGAGGAGAGTGACATCCCCACATATTATCACATTAATAACAATGTCCTAAGCACGCAATCAGTCATAAGGGATTTGGGCACCCTGGTTGATAGCAACCTGACTTTTGATCACCATGTTGCTTCCATTGATAAGTAAGGGTATCTCATCCAGGGACAAGGAGGTCATAACATCCCTGTATTCTTTCCTTATAAGACCAATTATTGAGCACAACGCCCTCTTCGGCATGTACCCCACAAAGTAAATGCAGCAGCTGGAGAGACCACAGAGGTTCCTCACCAGAAGAATCCAGGACCTCAAACATCTACCCTACACAGATAGGCTAAAAGCCTTGTCCCTCTACTCAGTTTCATACAGACTCCTCAGAGGTGGCCTCTGTCTGGCATACAAAGCAATCTCAGACCCTGCCTTGATGGGACTGCTGCATATCCACAAGTCAAGCTCCACTCAAGTAACCCACACGTGCAACCTCAATCTGGTCTGTGACATCAATAGGACTTGTTGGTGGGACAGATTTGTGTCCCAGAGACTCCCCACCATTTGTGGACTAGACTCCCTTTCCATGTCAAGCAGAGTACCTCATTATCCCTTTTCAAGAGCGACCTGGATAACTGGATGGGAAACAGAAAATACACCCGTGGGATTCCACCTGTGTCCCTGTTAGACAGGGGCTTTGGGTGCTGACTTGTATAAACATGGGCTGAAGTTTTGGCTAGGCTTATACGGGCCTCAGGGCCAATAGCCTAGTAACTTCCTATGATCCTATGAAAAAAGAAAACATTGCCATGAAGTCCTACACAATCAACACCTACCCACATCAAAATAAATAGTTGCTTTTAATTATTTTTTTTAACTCTGAATGCCCTTTTAGAGTAGAAATCCTGACATGTTTTAGATTTTTAAAACATTTAGGCGGCTCGTGCTATTAGGCTGCAGAACTGCACCCCCCCCCCCCCCCCCCAGCTGTAAACAAAAAGAAAAAGAAAATATAAAATAAAAGAAGACAAACTGGTAAAAGACACAAGTTGAACTAAACTGCAAGAAGCATGGATCCTTAATACTCCACACTAGTCATAGACCAAAGTACTCGGAATGGCAATAACGTACTTTTAATTACCTTTTAAGTGTACAAAAATACAATCCACTTTTCGTCAAAACAAGTAGCTCGACTTCTTCAGAAACCATACAAAAAGTAAATGTTAAAACAGGTGGCTTAAATACACTATTTGATCCTGTCACATGGTGAACAAATTGAGGTTTAAAGGCGTACAATATAAATGCTGGAAATTATGTCCAAACCTTTAATAAATCTATAACTGCCTTCCACCTCAACTGTACATAAAATAAAAGAAAATAGAAAGAAAATACAAAAATAAAATGAGTCATGGAATATCGCTCCTGTGCACTGGTGGCAATTCTGGACTGCTGGTGAACCAGTCTGGAGCATGCGCACAGAATCCAGACTGTCTCACCAGCAGTCTGGATTAGGAAGAGAGCATTCAGCAGCACTACCCATACTTGAAGGGGGATCAGACTGCAATGTCCGCAGGCACTCTGCTCTCATGGGAAGGACTTCTTGCTCTTGTTGCAGGCTTTGGATGGATGGGCTAGATGGAAGGACTCATTTTACTGGCTTTGGATGGATCAAGTTGGATGTGTTTTACGGACTTTGAGGTAAGGAATACAACGGACGTTACTAAGGATGTGTGTGTGTGTGTGTGTGTGTGTGTGTCTGTGTGTCTGTGTGTCTGTGTGTGTGTGTGTCTGTGTGTGTGTGTGTAATGCCTCAGTTGCTATATGGTGGTGGATAGAGAACAGGCTTGAACCCTGTACCTTAGGCCCAGATGGCAAGAGCCTGAATTCCCTACCCACCACCATTTGTAAAAAATTTGCAGATGATTTTTCCCTCATATTTGTTCTGTTCCTTATAAAATCTGTGGTTTCTATATTTTTTGTGTCCTTACAAAGTCAGGAGTGCAGTGGTGCAGTGGTAGCATTGTTGCCTGACAGCCACAGATTCTCTGGTTTGATTCTTGGCTGGGGTTCCCTCTGTGTGGAGTCTGCATGTCTTCCCTGTGTTTGTGTGGGTGTGCTCTGGTGTCCACCCATCTTACAAAGTCATGTGTCTGGAGTGTTTCTCCCTGGGACTCTGCTGAAAATTAGCTTTTGTTTCAAATCAGACTTTCCTGGTTAACAAATGTTAAAAAAATAAAAATGGCAAGCATTTGAATTTCAGACTTCATATTCTTCAGAAAGTACATGGTAACACAAAACCTTTTATTCTAGCAATTTCCTAAGTTTATAAGATGGATATTTGAAATTTGTCCCTATTTTTGGGACTGTATTCCCCCATTATTGGCTTTGTTCAGGTTTTAAGTGCTAAGGTTGAGAGCTATGGTAAGAACTGAAGTTACTGAATATGTTTGGGGGCTGTATTCCCCCATTACTGGCTTTGTCCAGGTGTTTGTTTTGCTAAGAAGTTGAGAGCTATGGTGAGAACTGAATTCACTGAATATGTTTGGGGGCTGTATTCTCCCATTATTGGCTTTGTTCAGATGTTTTGTGCTAAGAGGTTGACAGCTATGGTGTGAGCTGAATTCAGTAAATGGTAGCCATTTAAGTTTCAGTCTTCCTCTCTTTTACAAAACAGCTGATTTGGCATTGTGGTATGTTGCTCTGTCTTGCACAGGGTCCTGGGTCCAAGACTTGGCAGTGAAATGTATGGTGGTAACACAGCATTTTATTCTAGCAACTTTCCAACATTATACAAGCAATGTTTAAAATGTGTCCCTGTTTTTTGGGCTTTTGTCCCCCTCCAATACCTTTTGGCTTTTTCCAGATTTCTTGTGCTGCAAAGTTCAGAGATGACGCTGAGTGCTGAGTAGCTTTTACAAGGAGCTGAGAGCTGCAGGGGAGCAAAAGGTTAGTGTTGCTTATGCTGAGTCTGCTTGCATTGTTAATAGCACAACAGATAGTGTACTTGCTTTTTATGCAGAAGCCTGTGGGTTCTACTCCCACAGTAGGTAGATGCATTGCTGATACTGTACTGTGTTGCCAAGGGGGTGGATGCCGCACTCCTTTTTGTCGAAGATACCTAGTAACTATGAACCTGTTATCAGTTTGCCATCCATTCCCTATTGCAATATTACTAGCTTATCATTTTTTAATGTAATATAGGCAATTTATTCCTCGAGGGCAACAGGCACTTTATTTGTAGATGAAACAATGAAATATAAAGTTGTTTGCTAGCAGCAACCTCTTCATTAGTTCATAGGTTCATAGGTTCATACTAGGCTATCTGCCCGAGGGCATTTACAAGCCTAGCCCATAGTTTTGTGGCTTACGCCACCCCTTTAGTATGGGGAACTATACCCATTATTTTGCTGTGCCTCTGTTGAGCAGTGACACTGAGGTAATCCCTGGGGTATATCTGCGATCTCCCATCCATTGGTCAAGATTTCTCTTGAACCTTAGATTAGTACTAAGCTAACTGCCTTTGCAAGCCATTTTAAGCCTAGCCAATTATCCCTTGTGGGATTCAAACCCTGCACCTTGTATTTGTATGGCAAACACCTTACCCATTAGGCCACCCTCCCAACCTAAAGATCTCTTTAATGTGGAATTATTTAGATGACTTTTACTTCTTCAGAGATTGGGCATATTTATTGATACTGGTGGACTGTAGAAGTTTGAGTAGACATTTATGATGGAAATTTTCTGAATTGGGCAGTTTTGTCATTATCGGTGCATGTATTTTCTTTCATTGTTTACTGGAAAAATGTTCAAAACAATAAATTTAAAATGGCCTCTAAAACAAATCTGTATTGTACAAGGAATATAATTTAATACAATCAGGAAGGTGTATGAAAGAGCATGTGTATGTTTCGTGTGCAAGGGGCCTGTGATTTGAAAACAGCCTATATCCAAAGTTAATCTTTATCTGACACTGGCAACATGTATTTTCTTTGAATGTGGGTTTCAATGCTGTTTCAATGAATGTGAGTTTCAAGGGCAGAGAAGTTTTAATGCAAAGTCTGTTTTCATTGTGAGACTGCATTGCTTTATTTAGCAGATATTTATTAGTGTTTGCGCTGTAAAATGCAAAATAAAACTTTCAAATGAAATCTAAATCATCGCAGAAGTAAAGCAGTATGCACATTAGTTTTATGGTAAATAGGGTGAAATAGCCAAGTAATGGTTCATTGGAATGGCTGCAGGGGGGAGACTCCATTCGACCATGATTTTGTGAGGGGGGAAGGCCGGCAAACTCAAAGACAGCCCCGGCTGAACTATACCTCTTAACTGTCCAGATTTTTGCAGAATGAATAGATTTTTGCTTCTTATTTTTGGTTTGTTCCTCATAAAATTTGTGTTTTTTTCTGGTAAATCATTTAAGAATTAAGTCACTAAATAATGACAGACACTGAGTTTCAGACTTCATAACCTTCAGAAAAATGCATGCTAAAACAAGACATGTTATTCTATCAACTGTCTCAGTTTATACAAGAGTAATTTTAGTAGTGTTTATATGTTCCCCTAATATATTTGGTCTTGTCCAGATTTCCTGCATTAACAGGTTGAGGGGTACGTGCAAATAAATTGCTTTATAGAATTAGGCATATCCAAAACTCTCAACTGTCCCTGATTTTAGCTCAAAATGTTGCTCTTCCCCTAATAATCCCTCTGTAAAATGTCAATTTTGGAAGAAAACATGGAGGGTTTACAATTAATAAATAACTGTAATAATCAGAGTTATAGATTAATTTTATTTCAGAAATGCATGTAGATTCTTTTATTTTGTCAGCTGCTCAAGTTAGCAGTACTAATATTAAAAAAAGTGTCCCTTTTTTGACAGGTTTCCAGCTGTATTTTGTGGCTAGTTTATATTTTTGCATCACATTTTTGGTCCGTTTTTCATAAATTGTGTTTTTTTGGCAAATTAGTGGCAAATCATTAAAGTCTGAAGTTAGAAAATAATGACAGACATTTCCGTTTCAGATTTCATACCCTTCAGAAAATTCATACTAATGCAAGAGCTAATATTATCTTTCTAAGTTTATAAGAGCAATATTTAAAAATTGTTCTTATTTTTGGGCCTTTGTCCCACTTTTATGTATGGCTTTGTCCAGATTTCTTGCTCTGATTTTGAGAGGTATAACAAATGAGTCAGGGCCATCACAGTCAGCCAGAGACATTTCAAATTGTGACATACTTGTTGCACCCCACTCCCCCATGTAGTGACTCTGGATGTGTCCAAGCAAGGCAAAGAGCAGTTATGCAGTGTAAATGTGCAGAGTATCCCCCCATCCAAGGTAGACACAAGTGCTACAGTGGATTTTCATCTGTCCTTGATTTTACAGAATGTCCTGGCTTCTGTCATATTTTTATACTGTTGATTTATGCTTATTATTATTCAGAAAGTGCCTGTTGCTCTGTGTTTAAGTAGCAATGCTTTAATGACCATCAGGTAAACTTGTCTGAGATTGTAAGATGCAAGTAAGCTTTAATAAGCATACTCTTAAAGAACTGCCAACATTGAAAGCCTTTCTGTTGTTGCCATGCAGAGAATACTTACATAACTAGATGACGTATAAGCCCTGGGTATTGAAATGCATATGACAGTATTTGTAATAAAGGACATGATTACATTATTTTAAGAAGATCATTACATTTGTTGGAGACTTGCAGTCATTTTTGCAGGCTTTACCTGCAAACTAAACAGAATGCCAATCTATCGTTTGTGGTCCATAACCTGTGCAGTAATCCTTTAAGCAATGTATCTTGAGCTTGTTTCTTGTTTGCTTTTAATTTTAAACAAGTAGATAGTTGTTGCCAGGCAGCAGGTCTTTTGTGGATAAGAAACATTTTTACAAGTGGGGGTATCACAGAGATTGCTACTTTCAGCATGTTACTTGGTACTTTAATAAAGATGAATATAAATTATAATTAGAACTGCAGTGCAAGGAGAAGTGGTTTGAGTTGAGTGCTGCTTGTTTTTCTTATATTTGATTTTGACTAGCATTCCAGTAATGTATTTAAAAAGTAATTTATTTTTTTCATGCCTCACAACCTTTTTGTTTCCATCTAGATATTAAGTAAGCTGTCATGCAGCCAATGCATTGAAATATTTTTTTTCTTCTACGCTTCATTTTGTCTTGATTGGACTCTCATAATGATGGTTTGGCACCCAAGGCAGCATATTTAATTAAAGTTACAGTTTTTGTGGTTTTGAGCATAGCTCCTCCCCTTTAGTTGGCTACACCCATTCTCATTGACCCCACACATTCAGCTGCCTCCTGCAGCCCCCCTTTGATTTGAAGTCACCAGCCACCACTTGCCTTTAATGCACTGTAAGGGCGCAGATAAGTTTAATTTGCCTTAGTCTCTGTTATGGATCACAGTTCCATTCACCAAGAATGGAAGTAAAGAAAAATATTGCTGACTTTCAGAATCCTTCATAAAAGCATTACTGATTGCTTGCAATGCCTCTTTCATATTTGCTTCTTATGTATGTGCTTTTCAAGCTATCAAAATTTCTTGCAAAAATGTAAAGAAATGGGTAAGCAAACAATCTTTTAAAAAGTTTTTTTTTTTTTGCATTTCCAAGTCCTGTCTTCCACTTGTCATCCTTCTTTGAGTAAGCCAGAGTATTATATTTTCTGGCTTGCGTACCTAGGCTAGTCAGTGAAATTGCTTTTAGTGACTATCATGTTTCTTCATCTTCAGATTAGAAAAGACTCAATAGATTTATGGCTTCAGAGCTGTGAATTATTATCCTTAATAGCTTTATGACCCCAATGGGTGTGCTACATACTTCTTAACTGTACAGATTTTTTTTTAATATTTTTGGTTTGTTCCTCATAAAAGTTTTGTTTTCTGGCAAATCATTGAGGACTGAAGTCTGAAAATAATGGCGACATTTGAGTTTCAGACTTCACACCCCTCAGAAAATTCATAGTAATGCAAAACCTGGTGTTCTATCAACTTTCTAACTTCATGAGTGCAATATTTAAAAATTGTCTGTATTTTGGGGCTTTTGTTCTCCTGTTATTTATGGCTTTGTCCAGATTTCATGCACTGAAAAGTTGAGAGGTGTGGTGTGGAATCACAAAAAAGAGCTACAGGTATCTTGTTGTGTTTGTTTTCTTTTACAAGAAACTTTCGAACGTGATAGGCAAAACAATGAAAAAGCAAGGAAGACAAATTCATAGGTTCATAGGTTCATAGGTTGGTACTAGGCTATCGGCCCTAGGGCCTATACAAGCTTAGCCATAACAATTCCCTGGCTATTTCTTTCCACACTATTTACTTCCCTGGACCCCTGTCTAGCAGGGCGACTGACGTGATCCCCGGAGTGAATTTCCTTTCTCCCATCCAATCATCAAGGTTCCTTTTGAAGAGGGCCAAAGAGGCACTCAGCTTGACGTGTATGGGCAGTCTATTCCAGAGTCTGGGGAGTCTTTGGGTCAGGAACCTATCCCTCTAGCATGTTTTGTTTATTGTGATGACAAGGTTTAGATCCCTGGAGCATGTGGCTCTTAGGGATTGGGATTTCTTTAAGTGTAACATGTCCAACAGCTCTGGGTTTGACATGGCCTTGTATGTTAAACAGAGATCGCCTTGGAGTAGACGATATGCGACAGAGTATAGCTGGAGTTTAAGGCGGTCAGCATAGGGCATCTGCTTTAGGCCTGTGATTCTTTTAGTGAGGTATTTCTGTGGCCTTTCCAGTTGTTGCAGATGTCTTGAGAGGTACATACCAAATGGGGCGTTGTATTCTATAATGGGACTAATGAGGGATGAGTACAGTGGGACAACGACCTCCTTTTTTCTGGATGAAAAGCCCTTAGTGATGAGGTGTGCCACATAGAAGGATTTCCTGACTGTTGTGTCCCTACGTCTCTTATCACACTTTCGGTGTTTAGTGTACTGCCACCTATGTGGTAATTCACTGGTACATGTTTTTCCCCAAAGGGGATAACTATACATTTCTTGGCATTGAGCTTGAGCCCATGACTCAGGCACCAAGCATCTGTTTCTGTAAGGCCCTTTTGTAGAGTATCGGCATAATTTGGGGATTCAATAATGGCTCCCAGTTTGCAGTCATCTGCGAACTTTGTTAGCCAGAGTCCCTTAGTGTTGGCCTGTACTTCAGAGAAGTAGATTCCAAACAAGAGAGGTCCCAGGACTGAACCCTGAGATTCTCCACTTGTCACTTGTCTGGAGCTGGATTTGGAGTCAGCTACTTTTACAGTGTGGGTTCTGTCAGTAAGCCAGTTGGCAACCCATTGAGTGATGTAGGGATTAGTGCCCAGCTTAGTAAGTTTATCTATGATTCCAGAGTGAGAGATGGTGTCAAAGGCCTTGGCAAGGTTCAGATAGGCTGCATAGACTGTCTTACCCTCATCCACGGCTCTGGAGACTGATTTGAAGGAGACAAGATTCGCCCTTCACGAACCCAAACTGGGTGGGGTCCAGTGTTTTAAGGCTGCCAATGTCTTTGTTTATAAGTTCCATTATAATATGTTCCATGACCTTGCAGATCAGGCTCATCAGACGGATTGGGCGGTTGTTCCTGGGATCCAAGGTGGATCCCCCCTTGTGGAGTGGGATAACTGTAGCTGTGCGCCACTCAGTGGCATGAAGCCTGAGGTGAGGGTATGATTAAACATGACACTTAGGTGAGGTGCCAGTTAATTTTATAGTTCATGTAGTACACAGCCCAGGATGTCATTTGGTCCCATGGATGTTGTATTCTTAGGTTTGGAGAGTGCGTTTACCTGTTTGGTTGTTATTACCAGAATTTGGCAATCTTCTGGTATTGTGATGGGCCATTTAGGGGGTGAGAGGGGGGTGAAGTTGGCACTGAATCGATCTGCCAGGATATTGGCAATATCCTTGGGATCAGTATATTTAATGCCATTCTGTTGTAGCTCAGAGCAGATCTGAGCATTGCCATTTAGATTCTTGACATAGTTATAGAATGCCTTGTGGTTGTCTTTGGAATCTTTGGCAATTTTATTTTCGTAACTAGTTTGGAGGATTTTATGAGGGTCTCAGCTTCTTACTGAGGCTAGTAAGGGAGTTTTTTACATCCTGGGATTTTCCTCTTTTCTGCAACAGTTTCTTCTTTTTGTTGTAAAGTTTGTTTATGGCAAGGGATGACCAGATTGGCTTCCTTTCTTTGGAGGAGAACATCTTGGTACTATTTGGGATGGCACGATTCATGCATGAGTGGATGTGCTCGGACAGTGCCTTAGTGTAGGACTCAGCATTCAAACTTTTAGTTCCCATCTGCATGGGTGTCATGAAGTTTGTATCTTCTGACTTGAGTAGCATGAAGTTGGCTTTGGAGAAGTTTTTTATGGAGGGTCCCTTACTGTGGGGTGGGGGTGGAATGTGGATGTTAAGGGTGATTAGCTTATGGTCAGACCTGACCAACAAGGGGGTGACCATAGGTGTGGAGCATCAATTTCCCATGTTGGTAATGACCAGGTCTAGGATATTATACTCCCTGGTGGGACTATGGCTTAGGTGATCCAGGGCATTAAAATTTATGAATTCCAAGAACTGTTGGGCAAAGGTGTTGGTACACGAGTAGTTTTCCCAGTTAATGGCAGGGTAGTTGAAATCACCCAGTATTAGGGTGTTTGGTTGTATATTAATATTTCCAGTATGTTTAGAAAAGTGTAGTGAGAATCTTGGGGCATGGTGGGGGATCTGTAGCAAGCTGCAATTTAGATTGCAGTCTTACCTAGTGTTAGTTGCACCTGGAGAATTTCTCACGCATTGTGTTGGGCAACTAACCTGGTGGTGTGAATATCCTTGGTGAATATGGACACTCCTCCACCTTTAGTGTTTCGATCCTGGTTTAGTGGCCGAAAAGTGTGGTAAGAGTTGTAGCCTGGTATTGCATGGGTGCTCTCTGGAGCCTTGAACCAGGTCTCAGTTACTGCACACATATCGATGTTCTCCATTTTTAGGAGTGCCTCGAGAAAGTGCATTTTGAGTTTTAGACTTCTAGCATTGAGTAGCATTACCTTCAAATTTTGCATGCTTGTACCTGTTACGGTGGTGGTTTTGTCCTTTGAACTTTGCCTAAAAAAGGCACTATAGGGGTGGCAAGAGCCTTAGCCAGTAACCTGAATCCCAGGGGCAACAGGTGCAAACCATCTCTGGTAAAGCATTGTGGTCTGTCGATCATGTCATCCCAGACAGACAGATACTGGATCCCCTTTGAATGATACCAGAAGCTTAGCCAATTGTTGAAGTCAATCATTTTGTCCTTATATTGTGGTATCATTCTGGGCAAAGGCAGGATGCTACTCAGGGCTAGGGTCATACCTACCTGGGCCACATGATCCGAGAGCTCTTCCATGTCTCTTTTCAGAGACATGTCCTTACTGTCCATACTGCTTTTTCTAATACACATTAATACTGGGTATTTAACATGAAGGGTTTCCTTTGAGTTAAAATGGCTATAGTGACTGAATGTGGCACTGCAATGACAAGCAAAAGGACTATTTGAAAAGCCATTTTTTCCAACATTTTCTGTCTGAGGTATTAACTCTATCTCCAAGATATATTTTTGGCATTAAACATGCCATTTTCCTCATCACTGACAATTGAGATTTTACAGGAAGGAGCAGTGATTGTTTGAGAAGGTTGTGTGTGTGTCAGTTGCTTCCAGTAGGGAAAGTCAAGGGCAGACACATACATTCACTTCTCATTTCTGCTGCTATTAGATACTAAGCTAATCAGGTTGCAACAAATAGCACAGCTGTTTTATGAAGTATGTATATGAGGTGAGACACCTCTAAAGTTACTGCATTCTGTCTTTCAGAGACAAGGGGTTGTCTAGATCTAAATTAACTGCCTTCAAACTTAAGCCAAAAGAATCATCCTACCTTGCCAGGGTCAAAACTGGATCTGAACAGCACTTATTTGGCGAACATGAAACACAGGGGACTGCACTTTAGAAACACATGGGATGATGGGACAGGACCATAGATATGATGGACCCCAAGACCATTAATGAGATGGAGACAAAGTATAAAAAAGCACTTGCTTGAGCAATAAGTAAATGATGACAGACATTTATTTTCTTACTTTGATAGGACAAGATTAATTTTTCTTGTTCCTACATCAGTGTAATAATTTGGAATGATTTTCATACTGAACATAGGGTACAAGTATGGAGATTATCTTTTTCAAAGTGAAATATTGCAAACTTCTAAGTACCTTCATTCCATCGATAAATCATAGTGCAGTGTACCATGGGTAAAGGGATACTACTCCATGCTCATAGATTAAAAGATATCAGTCACTGTACCTGCAGTGCCCAGTATACCACGGGTAAAGGGATACTACTCCATGCTCAAACATTAAAATATATCAGTCACTATACCTGCAGTGCCCAGTGTACCACTGGTAAAAGGATATTACTACATGCTCACATATTAACAAGATGTCAGTCACTGTAACTGCAGTGCCCACTGTACCACTGGTAAAGGGATACTACTCCATGCTCATATATTAACAAGATATCAGTCACTATACCTGCAGTGCCCAGTGTACCACGGGTAAAGGGATACTGCTCCATGCTCATACATTAAAAGATATCAGTCACTATACCTGCAGTGCCCAGTGTACCACGGGTAAAGGGATACTGCTCCATGCTCATACATTAAAAGATATCAGTCACTATACCTGCAGTGCCCAGTGTACCACGGGTAAAGGGATACTACTCCATGCTCATACATTAAAAGATATCAGTCACTATACCTGCAGTGCCCAGTGTACCACGGGTAAAGGGATACTACTCCATGCTCATACATTAAAAGATATCAGTCACTATACCTGCAGTGCCCAGTGTACCACGGGTAAAGGGATACTACTCCATGCTCATACATTAAAAGATATCAGTCACTATACCTGCAGTGCCCAGTGTACCACGGGTAAAGGGATACTACTCCATGCTCATACATTAAAAGATATCAGTCACTATACCTGCAGTGCCCAGTGTACCACGGGTAAATGGATACTACTCCATGCTCATACATTAAAAGATATCAGTCACTATACCTGCAGTGCCCAGTGTACCACGGGTAAAGGGATACTACTCCATGCTCATACATTAAAAGATATCAGTCACTATACCTGCAGTGCCCAGTGTACCACGGGTAAAGGGATACTACTCCATGCTCATACATTAAAATATATCAGTCACTATACCTGCAGTGCCCGGTGTACCACTGGTAAAGGGATACTACTCCATGCTTACATATTAACAAGATATCAGTCACTGTAACTGCAGTGCCCAGTGTACCACTGGTAAAAGGATATTACTACATGCTCACATATTAACAAGATATCAGTCACTGTAACTGCAGTGCCCAGTGTACCACTGGTAAAGGGATACTGCTCCATGCTCACATATTAACAATATATCAGTGACTATACCTGCAGTGCCCAGTGTACCACTGGTAAAGGGATACTACTCCATACTCACATATTAACAAGATATCAGTCACTGAACCTGCAGTGCCCAGTGTACCACTGGTAAATGGATACTTCCCCATGCTCACACATTAACAAGATATTCAGTCACAATACCTGCATTGCCCAGTATACCACTGGTAAAGGGATAATACTCCTTGCTCACATATTAACAAGATATCAGTCACTATACTTGCAGTGCCCAGTGTACCACTGGTAAAGGGATACTACTCCATGCTCACATATTAGCAGAGTATCAGTCACTATACCTGCTGAGACCAGTGTACCACTGGTAAAGGGATACTACTCCATGTTCACATATTAACAAGATATCAGTTACTATACCTGCTGTGTCCACTGTACTACTGGTAAAGGGATACTATTCCATGATCACATATTAACAAGATATCAGTCACTATACCTGCAGTGCCCAGTACACCATTGGTACAGAGATACTTCTCCATGCTCACATATTAACAGATATCAGTCACTGTACCTGCAGTGCCCAGTGTATCACTGGTAAAGGGATACTACTCCATGCTCACATATTAACATGATATCAGTGAGTATACCTGCAGTGCCCAGTGTACCACTGGTAAAGGGATGCTACTCCTTGCTCAAATATTAACAAGATATCAGTCACTGTCCTTGCAGTGCCCAGTGTACCACTGGTAAAGGGATAGTTCCCCCATGTTCACACATTAACAGATATCAGTCACTGTACCTGCAGTGCCAAGTGTACCACTGGTAAAGGGATACTACTCCATGCTCACATATTAAAAAGATATCAGTTGTTATACCTGCAGTGCCCAGTGTACCACTGGGAGAGAGATACTTCTCCATGCTCACATATTAACAGATATCAGTCACTATACCTGCAGTGTCCAGTGTACCACTGGAAAGGGATACTACTCCATGCTCATATATTAACAGGATATCAGCCAGTATACCTACAGTGCCCAGTGTACCACTGATAAAGGGATATTTCCCCATGCTCACATATTAACAAGATATCAGCTGTTATACTTGCAGTGCCCAGTGCACTTCTGGTAAAGGAATACTACTCCATGCTCTTACATTAACAGATATCAGTCACTATACCTGCAGTGCTCAGTGTACCACCGGTAAAGGGATATTACTCCATGCTCACATATTAACAAGATATCAGTCACTATACTTGCAGTACCCAGTGTACCACTTGTAAAGGGGTAATTCCCCATGCTTACACATTAAAAGATATTAGTCACTGTGCCTGCAGTGCCCAGTGTACCACTGGTAAAGGGATACTAATCCATGCTCACATATTAACCAGATATCTATTGTTATACCTGCAGTGCCCAGTGTACCACTGGTACAGAGATACTTCTCCATGCTCACATATTAACAGATATTAGTTACTATGCCTGCAGTGCCCAGTGTACCACTGGTAAAGGGATACTACTCCATGCTTACATATTAACAGTTATCATCCACTATATCTGCAGTGTCCAGTGTACCACTGGAAAGGGATACCACTCAATGCTCACATATTAACAAGATATCAGCCACTATACCTATAGTGCCCAGTGTACCACTAGTAAAGGGATACTACCCCATGCTCACATATTAACAAAATGTCAGCCACTATACTTGCAGCACCCAGTGTACCACTCATAAAGGGATACTAATCCATGCTCACATATTAACAGGATATCAGTAATTGTACCTTTGGTGCCCAGTGTACCACTTGTAAAGTGATACTTCCCCATGTTCACATATTAACAAGGTTACAGCCACTATACTTACAGTGCCCTGTGTACCTCTGGTAAAGGGATACTGATCCATGTTCACATATTAACATATATCAGTCACTATACCTGTAGTGCCCAGTGTACCACTGGTAAAGGGATACTACTCCATGCTCAGATATTAACAATTTATCAGTCACTATACTTGCAGTGCCCAGTGTACCACTGGTAAAGGGATACTACTCCATGGTCACATATTAAGAAGGTAACAGCCACTTTACTTGCAGTGCCCAGTGTACCTCTGGTAAAGGGATACTACTCCATGCTCACATATTAACAAATATCAGTCACTATACCTGTACTGCCCAGTGTACCACTGGTAAAATTATACTACTCCATGCTCAGATATTAACAAGATATCAGTCGCGATACCTGCAGTGCCCAGTGTATCACTGGTACAGAGATATTTCTCCATGCTCAAATATTAACAGATATCAGCCACTATACCTGCAGTGTCCAGTATACCACTGGAAAGGGATACTTCCCCATGTTCACATATTAACAAGATATCAGCCACTATACTTGCAGTGCCCAGTGTACCACTGGTAAAGACATACTATTCCATGCTCACATATTAACAGAGTATCAGTCACTATACCTGCTGTGTCCAGTGTACCACTGGTACAGGGATACTACTCCATGCTCACATATTAACAAGATATCAGTCACTGTACCTGCAGTGCCCAGTGTACCACTGGTACAGGGATATTACTCCATGCTCACATATTAATAAGATATCAGTCACTGTACCTGCAATGCCAAGTGTACCACTGGTAAAGGGATACTTCCCCATGTTCGCACATTAACAGATATCAGTCACTGTACCTGCAGTGCCCAATGTACCACTGGTAAAGGGATACTACTCCATGCTCACATATTAAAAAGATATCAGTTGTTATACCTGCAGTGCCCAGTGTACCACTGGGAGAGAGATACTTCTCCATGCTCACATATTAACAGATATCAGTCACTGTATCTGCAGTGCCCGGTGTACCACCTGTAAAGGGATACTACTCCATGCTCACATATTAACAGATATCAGCCACTATACCTGTTGTGTTTAGTGTACCACTGGAAAGGGATAATACTCCATGCTCATATATTAGCAGGATATCAGCCACTATACCTGCAGTACCCAGTGTACCACTGGTAAAGGGATACTTTCCCATGCTCACATATTAACAAGATATCAGCTGCTATACTTGCAGTGCCCAGTGTACCTCTGGTAAAGGAATACTACTCCATGCTCACATATTAACAGACAGTAGTCACTATACCTGCAGTGCTCAGTGTACCACTGGTAAAGGGATATTACTCCATGCTCACATATTAACAAGATATCAGTCATTGTACTTGCAGTATCCAGTGTACCACTTGTAAATGGGTAGTTCCCAATGTTCACACTTTAACAGATATTAGTCACTGTGCCTACAGTGTACCACTCATAAAGGGATACTAATCCATGCTCACATATTAACAAGATATCCATTGTTATACCTGCAGTGCCCAGTATACAACTGGTACAGAAATACTTCTCCATGCTCACATATTAACAGATATCAGTCACTGTACCTGTAGTGCCCAGTGTACCACTGGTAAAGGGATACTACTCCATGCTCATATATTAACAGATATCATCCACTATATCTGCAGTGTCCAGTGTACCACTGGAAAAGGATACTACTCCATGCTCACATATTAACAAGATATCAGCCACTATACCTGCAGTGCCCAGTGTACCACTGATAAAGGGATACAACCCCATGCTCACATATTAACAAAATATCAGCCACTATACTTGCCACACCCACTCATAAAGGGATATTAATCCATGCTTGCATATTAACAAGATCTCAATAACTGTACCTGTGGTGCCCAGTGTACCACTGGTAAAGGGATACTTCCCCATGTTCACATATTAACAAGGTTACAGCCACTATACTTGCAGTGCCCAGTGAACCTCTGGTAAAGGGATACCGCTCCATGCTCACATATTAACAGATATCAGTCACTATACCTGTAGTGCCCAATGTACCACTGGTAAAGGGATACCACTCCATGCTCAGATATTAGCAAGGTATCAATCACTATACTTGCAGTTCCCAGTGTATCACTGGTAAAGGGATACTACTCCATGGTCACATACTAACAAGATATCAGTCGTGATGCCTATAGTGCCCAGTGTACCACTGGTAGAGAGATACTTCTCCATGCTCACATATTAACAGATATCAGCCACTGTACCTGCAGTGTCCAATGTACCACTGGAAAGGTATACTTCCCCATGTTCACATATTAACGAGATATCAGCCACTATACGTGCAGTGCCCAGTGTACCACTGGTAAAGAGACTAATCCATGCTCCCATATTAACAAGATCTCAGTCACTGTACCTGCAGTGTCCAGTGTACCACTGATAAAGGGATACTTCCCCATGCTCACATATTAACAAGATATCAGCCACTATACTTGCAGTGCCCAGTGTACCTCTGGTAAAGAGATAGTACTCCATGCTCACATATTAACAGATATCAGTCACTATACCTGCGGTGTCAGGTGTACCACTGGTAAATGGATACTACTCCATGCTCACACATTAACAGATATCAGTCACTGTACCTGCATTACCCTGTGTACCACTGGTAAAGGGATACTTTCCCATGCTCACACATTAACAAGATGTTCTGTCACGATACCTGCAGTGCCCAGTGCAACACTGGTAAAGGGATAATACTCCTTGCTCTCATATTAACAAGATATCAGTCTCTATACCTGTAGTGCCTGGTGTACCACTGGTAAAGGAATACTATTCCATGCTCACATATTAACAAGATATCAGTCTCTGTACTTGCAGTGCCCAGTGTACTGCTGGTAAAGGGATACTTCCCCATGCTCACACATTAACAGATATCAGTCACTGTACCTGAAGTGCCCAGTGTACCACTGGTAAAGGGATACTACTCCATGCTCACATATTAACAGATATCAGCCACTATACCTGCAGTGTCCAGTGTACCACTGGTAAAGGGATACTACTCCATGCTCACATGTTAACATGATATCAGCTACTATACCTGCAGTGCCCAATGTACCAGTGGTAAAGGGATACTTCCCCATGCTCACATAATAACAAGATATCAGCCACTATACTTGCAGTGACCAATGTACCACTGGTAAAGGGATACTACTCCATGCTCAGATATTAACAAGGTATCAGTCACTATACTTGCAGTGCCCAGTGTACCACTGGTAAATGGATACTACTTTATGCTCACATATTAACAAGATATCAGCCACTATACCTGCAGTGCCTTACTCTTAGAAGTGCTACAACTCTCACTGTGGGTTCCAGTTCATATGTTCCTCATGAAAAAATGCTGCAGGTCTAAACTTCCCAACTAAAAAACAGTTCTTTCTTTCATTTTCCATTAATATCTTCAAGTCCAAAACAGCTTAAAATAACAACTTATCTTCAAAAGTATGAATTAAAATGTTTTGCACTTTTAGATCCTCAAATCTCCATTCTCCTGGACAAAGCATGTAGGAACCATTCTCTCTCCACAAAGTTCCCTAGTTTTAATACCGGAATATCTTATTATAGTCTTGGCACTGATCTCCTCGCAGTTTAATTTCAGTGCTTGATCTTCTGAAACCAGTATTTATTCTGACTCGTATATCACTACAGGAAATTAGTTATAGAGAATAATTCAGTAGTAATAATTCAGATGAGCACATGCAATAAAAATTAGTCTACAAATATATTCAGTACTTAACTAGGGATGTTTCACTATGTACCTTTATGAGTTTAGCTATAGAGTAAAAATCTGTATCTGTTATCTGCCCAGCTGTACTTGAAAGCACATCACTGCTAAGAAGACAGAAGAAAGACACTTGTGGTGCCATATAAGAAAATTATTTTAGTCAAAGCAAAATTATTGCACTATATAAAATAATTCATTATATTTAAATGCCATTTCTTTTTTTTTCTGCAGTGTACAGTATATAAAAAAGACTTTTATTGTTTTGCAAGTTCAGCAGCTTACTGAAAATGTGTTCCTGAGATATCAAAAAATGATTAACTTCTAAGTAAATGCTTGCCAGACTACATGCAGACCTTTAAGCACTTGCATATTCCAAGAATACTAAACCAGACTTTTAGGACAGTTGTTATAGGGCCTCACCACATGATATCTGTACTGCTATTGAATAATTCATAATTTTTTTAAAAGAAACATCTTTATTTAATTATCAGTTATGACATAGGCAATCATATATTTACGTAAATTAAAACAAACCATATTGATGTTTTCAGTTGCAAACATGGTACATCACATATAATCTTCTATACAGTCCTTGTCAATTGAACATTACATATTTCATTCAATCCTTAAATCTCTTTCCTCCACCAAAACATTATTCTGCATGTATTGTTCCCACAATTCCCATTTTTTTCAATGTACTTTGCTTTTACCCTTTTCTAAAGATCCTACTTCCAGTTATTTTATCTCTGTTACTAAATTCACCACTTCTCATGCAGTTGGTTTAGACTTTGATTTCCATTTTCTAGTAATTGCTTTTGGGCAGCCACCATAATTAGACTCAGCAAGGCCTTACTATATCTAGACAATTGTTATTGTGTATCACAGCTCAAAAAATCATTTTCATAGCTACAGCAATTTGCTAACCCAGTATTTCTGTTACAGTAGTCTGCAGGGACTTTTTTAAAGTCTGATGATTCATTATACTCTCAAAAATATGTCCTCAATTACCTCTTTTCTCCCAATCACACCTCCAACATTTGCAAGCTACCTGAGGAAAAATTCTCTGGAGTCTGCTTGGGGTATAAAAATACCTATGCAAAGATTTCTAATAAAAAATTCTAAATATTCTAGACTTTGTTGCATATTTTGGGATGCATATATACTCCCATTGTTTCTTTGCAAATTGTTTTTCCAGTCTCTCTTCCCAATCCTTTCTAACCTTCTCTGATTGATTCCTATAGTTATCCTGTAATATTTTATATGCCCTACTAATTATCCCTTTTTAACAGCAGCTTCTGTTCTAGATTCTATTAAAAACTTTACCAGAGCTGGTCTTTCATTTAGGATCCCCTTTTCCTTTCTCTGATATCAGTCCTTGATAGAGAAGGCAATCTTTAGCCTGCAGTCCAAATGTATTCATGACCTCTTTCCATTTTGTTACCCTTCTCTCTCTAATTATTTGCTCCCAATACCTTGATTCCCACCAGTACTCTCAAATAAATTCCACCCCCCTTGCCAATTCTCTGTACCCCTAGTTGAAGTCATCCACCCCCCTCTTGCCTATTCTCTGTACCCCTAGTTGCAGTCATTCCTATAGGCAGAGTCGCCTTTCTCCATTCCTGTGTTGGCTTAGTTCTTAGAATACTTTCTGCTAATTTATGAATATAATATTCTGTATGGTTATTGTTATTCTCCTTAAGAATCTGCATCCAAATTCCCAGTCTCTATTTCTTGAGCTTCCCCCTGTTTCATCATCATCTCTTTCCACTTTGAATTATAGCTTTCTGCTTGTGCTATGTATAGGAGCCTTAACTGTGTAGCTCTGAAATACCACATTCAAATCAATTAATTCCAAACCACCTTGTCCTGTTGGAAGGATCAACGTATTCCACTTAACTCTTGCCCTCTTCCCCTCCTAGATAAAACCATTCAACTCTTTATTAATTGCTATCCATAACTTCTTCTCTGGTTGATAAAAATATGCTTGATCTGTGTATGAAACAAAAGGGACTAAAAACATTTCACTGCTTGTATCTTGCTAGCCATATCAATAAAACATCACTTCCACTTCCTCAGTTTTTGTATTATGTTTTGTTTAGCCTCTCTTTCCACATATCCTTAGCTGCCATGACAGAATCATTTTAATCCATACTCCTAAGTACTTCATTTAACATGTTCCCATAAATATGGGTATTGCTGAACCAATTTGTGTGTGGGTGCATATTTTGCAGCTATTACCTTTATTTTATCTTCATTAAGATTGTATTCCAAAAATACTTGTAACTATCTCAGAATGTTCCATAACACTGAAATGTCCTTTTCTGGTTTTATCAGGTACAAAATAATATCATCTGCAAATAAAGCCAACTTTTCTTGATTACCGTATCAATTATATCTTGGAATTTCTGAGCCCCTTATTTTCTTTGCCATGTCTTCTAAATATAATACAGGTATAATTCATTAAGTTAATGCATTCTCACAAAATGGAGGTGTCTCTCAGCTTATATCACAGCAGTAAGCTACCCATATTTACAACAACCCTAAAAAGTTACACCTATAGAGAAATACTTGTATAGCATGGTTGCATTACCTAAGCATCACCAGAATCCAAACTGTAAACCATTCATGCAAATAAATTCCTGTTCATTATTTAGCTTACTTACATTTGTTAAACTGGATAAGTCACTGGAAATGTAATGAGGTATCCATCTCCGCACTCCTCTCAAAAAAAACCTACATTTTTCCATTGCATCATTCTCACTTTGATTAACTTTTGTTTGATTATTACCTTGTCTGTCTCTACTTCTTTCATTATACTACTTTCTTTCAAACTATTGTCATGTCAGCAACTTGTATCAATCTGTTGTTTACTTCTAGAAGTACCATATTTCTTCTCACTATAATTGTTTTTAATTCAAGAGCTACAAATGTGTATTGCATTTACCACAATTTCTGGTATATGCCATGCATATTGTCTTTGGTTCATAGGTTCATCGCTAGGTACTAGGCTGTTGGCCCAAGGGCCTACGTAAGACTAGCCAACAAGGTTCCATGGCTTACGCCACCCAAGAAAGTTATTTTCCTGTGCCACTGTCGAGCAGAGACACAGAAGTGATCCCCGGGGTGTATTTCCTATTTCTCATCCACTCATCAAGATTTTTCTTGAAGAGTGCTAATTAAGAACTTTGCTTGACATAGATGGGTAGCTTGTTCCATAGTATAAGAAGTCTCTGGGACAGGAATCTATCCCTCCAGTGTGTCTTGTTTATTGTGATGACAAGGTTTAGGTCCCTAGAGCGTGTAGCTCGGAGGGATTGGGATTTCTTTAGGTGTAGCATGTCCAACAGCTTTGGGTTTGACATAGCTTTATATGTTAGGCAGAGATCACCTTGGAGTAAGCAATATGCTATGGAGTAAAGCTGGAGTTTTTTGGGCTGTCAGTGTAGGGCATTTGTTTGAGGCCAATAATCCTCTTTGTGAGGTACTTCTGTGGCCTTTCCAGCTGCTGCAGATGTCTTGTGAGGTACATTCCAAAAGGGGCGTTGTACTCTATAATGGGTCTAATGAGTGTAGAATAGAGGGGAACAATGACCTCTTTTTTCCTTTTTGATGAGGTATGCCATGTAGAAGGACTTCCTGACTACTGTGGCGATGTGACTATCAAAGGAGAGACTACTGTCCACCTGGGTCCCAAGGTCTCTTATCACGTATTCGGTGTTAAGTAGATTGCTGTCTATGTGGTAGTTCATGGGTACAGAGTTTTTACCAAAGGGGATGACACTGTACTTTTTGGCATTGAGCTTGAGGGCATGGCTCTGACACCAGGCATCGGTCTCAGTGAGGCCCTTCTGTAGGATGTCCACATCATTTGGGGACTTGACTATGGCTCCTAGTTTGCAGTCATCTGTGAACTTCATTAGCCAGAGGCCTTCTGTGTTAGCCTGTACTTCAGAGAAGTAGATACCAAACAGGAGAGGTCCCAGGATGGAACCCTGTGATACTCCTCTTGTCACTGCTTTGAGGTCAGATTTGGAGTCTACAACTTTTACAGTGTGGGTTCTGTCAGTGAGCCAGTTGGCAACCCATCTTGTGATGTAGGGATTTATTCCTAGTTTAGTGAGTTTAGCTATAATTCCAGAATGGGGGATGGTGTTGAAAGCCTTGGTGAGGTCAAGATAGGCTGTGTGAACCACCTTACCCTCATCCACGGCTTTGGTGACTGCCTCAAAGAAGTCGATCAGGTTCAGGAGGCATGATCTGCCTTTCACAAACCTGAATTGGGTGTCATCCAGAGTTTGGAGGTTACCAATGTCTTTGTTTATGAGTTCCATGATGATACGTTCCATGGCCTTGCAGACCAGGCACGTCAGGATAATAGGTCGATAGTTCCCGGGATCAGTGGTGGCTCCTCCTTTGTGGAGTGGGATAACTGTTGCTGTGCACCATTCAGTGGGCACAAAGCCTGATGTGAGGCTATTATTGAACATGAGGCATAAGTGGGGAGCCAGTTCGTTCTGAAGTTCGTGTAAAACACAGCCTGGGGTGTTGTCCGATCCCATGGATGCTGTTTTTTTTGGCTTTAGAGAGTGCACCTTTTACCTGCGTAGTTGTGATTACAGGGACTCTGCATTCTTTCTGTATAGATATGGGGCCTTTAGGGGGTGAGAGGGGGGTAAAATTAGCACTGAACCTATCTGCCAGGATGTTGGCAATATCAGTTGGTTCTGTAATTTTTGTGCCTTTGTGCTGTAACTCAGAGCAGATCTGGGTGTTGCCATCTAGATTCTTGACATAGCTATAGAATGCTTTGTGGTTGTTCTTGGATTTAATGGCGATTTTGTTTTCATAGCTAGCTTTGGAGGATCTTATAAGGGATCTCAGCTTCTTACTGAGGCTGACCAGGGAGCTCCTCCACTCATGGGATTTTACTCTCTTTTGCAACAGTTTCTTCCTTCTGTTGTACAGTTTGTTTATGGCAGGGGACCACCAGATTGGCTTCCTTTTTTTGGAGGATAGTGTTTTGGTTCTGCTTGGGATAGCACGATCCATGCACTCGTGAAAATGCTTATAGAGTGCATTTGTGTAGGAGTCAGCAGTTGTAACTGTATTGTCCATCTGCATGGGTGTCATGATGTTCACCACTTCTATCTTAAGAAGCATGAAGTTGGCTTTGGAGAAATTTTTTACCATGGTTTCCTTAATGGGGGGTGGGGGTGGGATGTGGATATCAAGGGTGATAAGCTTATGGTCGGATCGGATCAACGAGGAGTTGACTTCAGGTGTGGAACACTGGTCACTCATGTTGATAATGACTAGGTCTAGGATATTGTTGCCCCTGGTGGGGATGTGGATAAGTTGATCTAGGGCATTGGAGTTTATGAATTCCAGAAAGCGTTGAGCTAAGGAGTTGGTACACGAGTAGTTTTCCCCGTTAATGGTGGGGTAGTTGAAGTCGCCCATTATTAGGGTGTTTGGTTGAACCCTAATATTTTCCAGTACATCAAGAAAAGAAGAGTAGGAATCCTGGGGCATGGTGGGGGATCTGTAGCAAGCTACAATTTGGATTGCAGTTTTGCCCAGAGTTAGTTGCACTTGGATAACCTCGGATGCATTATGCTGAGCAAATAGCATGGAGGTGTGGATAACCTTAATGAATATGGACACACCTCCACCTTTGGTGTTTCGGTCCAGGTTACATGTCTGAAAAGTGTGGTATGAGTTATAGCCTGGTAGTGCAGGGGTGCTCTCTGGAGCCTTGAACTAGGTCTCAGTCACTGCACAGATATCGATATTCTCCATTTTAAGGAGTGCCTTGAGTGAGTGCATTTTGAGATTTAGACTTCTAGCAATGAGTAGCATTACCCTCAGTTTTTGCTTGCCTGTTCCTGTTATGGTGGTGAATTTGTTATTTGAACCCTGCCTAAAAAAAGACACTATAGGGGCAGCAAGAGCCTTAGCCAGTATCAGGAATCCCAGGGGCGACAGGTGCAGGCCATCTGTGGCAAAGCATCGTGGTTTGTCGACCATGTCATTCCAAGCAGACAGATACTGGATCCCCTTAGAATGACACCAGAAGCTTAGCCAATTGTTGAAGTCAATAATTTTGCCCTTGTACTGTGGTATCATTCTGGGTGATGGCAGAATGCTACACAGGGCTAGGGTCATACCTGCCTGGGCTACAAGATCGGAAAGCTCTTCCATGTCTTTTTTCATGTAGTCCAGGGAGGTACATCTTAGGTCATTCACACCAACATGGACAATGACAGAGTCATATTTGTACTTGTTGTGGAGTGACCTGAGTGCATGGGTTATGTGGCGGATCCTGGCACCCGACAGGCAGCTGACAGTAACCTTCTCTTTATTTAGCCTGGTGAGTGGGACATCAGTGTGCCTGACTATAGAGTCACCAATGACTAGTGTGTTGGGTACATTGTTTTGCCTTATTGGCTGTGGTTGAGTGGCACACTGAGTCTGTGGGCTATGTGTCATTTGGGTTGTGTTGGGGGATGGAGGTTGCTTGCGTTTCTGCTTTGGAAGTCTCTGTTGCTTAGACAGACTATTATTGAGAGCCTCCGCGAATGTTTTTGTGTTACTATGTGTGGATTTTGGTGGTGTATATTTAGTTAGACTATATGATGAGTGTGGTGTGGTGCAAATGTTTACCTTCTCCTCATCACTATCAAGTTCAGTCTTGGCTGGAGAGAGCTTTACTTCCAGTTTGACTAGATAAGTGCATCTCTCACAGGTTGTCGTGTTGGGTGGTAGGAGGAGAGGGTTGTCTGTGTACATGAGGCAATTTCTACATTGCCTCAAGATGCCCAGATTCATCAGATAGACAGGAGAGAACACTGGGAGCTGACCCTTGGACATGCCTGAATAAAAAACTATTTTCCTCTAGATAAGTGAGGAAAGTGAGTACAAGAGCTGTTTTTTCCTAAGCAAGTGAGAAAAGTAAGTACAAAAACTGTTTTCCTCTAGGTAATGAGGAAGATTGAGTGCTATAGTAATTAGTAGCTTATTTAGTGCTTACAAGCTCTGAACAAGTGCTGAGCATGAATAAGCAAATTTAAGTGCTAAAACTAAGAATCTGTATCTTCACTAGACGAGTTGCAGGACAGAAACATGTGCAAATGCAGGCTTTCAAATCAGAAAGTTGAGAGAGATGGAAGATTGCCCAAACGGCCAATAACTACAATTTCTGGGCCAGAACTCCTCCTTATGTGGTAGACAGGTTACCTAGTTCTTACCACTCCACTAATAAGCTAGAAGGCTTCCCTCCAACACAGAAAGGCTTGGGGGGCTCAGAAGCTTACATACAGTCCTGGATACAGCAAATCTACATCTGGAACACTAGTTACAGGAAAGGTAGGATACAGGCTTACATTTTTTTTTTACAGAAAAGTAGCAAAAACAGTAGTAAAAACAATTCACATGTTATTAATTCTTAGTTTATACTGCACTGTCTTCTCATGGCATCATGTAACACAATTTCTCTATAAATACTGTCACATTTTATTAAATGTCAATGAACACCAGTGGAAATAGCTATAATGCTTTATCCGTGTAACACTAGACACTGTATTTTGTGTGCAATCACCTCAAGCTTTAGAGTACCTATTTATATGTCATTTATTCTCAAGAGAATCGTTACCTGGTAGTGATCCTTTTGCTTTTATTATACATTATTTATTATCAATTCTTAATTTTGCTGGCTTTTGATCTATGTGTTTCAGATGTATCTTAAGCTATAATGATACTTTTACTACTTTTATATGAATGTCAATGTGCTTAGCTGAGTTGCTCTTCCAGGGTTCCCTCTGTAAACCAACTTTGATCAATAGTGGTAAAGCAAGTTAACAAAATAGATAAGTGTTTTCTGCTGTGATCAGTGATTTTACATCTACTGTGTTCTTACCATATGGAAAGATTAAGAATGATTGAACGGCAGTAACTTATCTCATAAGGTGAGATCCAACAAATGATGCATTTTAAATGTAAGCCCAAAATGTTGAAACCTGACAGATATTTGCCAGATTAAGCACAGGCTCTTAATACTTCAACAGTTATTCATAATTCTGGATCAAGCTTTCCAACTGCTCATCTTAGGGTCCTACCTAACCATTTATGGATCTAGGACTGAAACGGCAATAATTCCATCTGAGTGTGAATTCACAATCACTGTGAAACATAACCACTTGGGATAGTAGCAATATGTTTTTTTTAAGGGTGAGATGTCAAATGTGACATTCTGACAGTCTGATCATGCATTTAAGAAGCAGATGATCCTATATTAAAGCACTGAAGATGAAATGCCACAGACCTGAATTATAAAGATTTATTTCCATAAGCAGCAGGCTCATGAGGATTTATTTATTTTTTATTTATTTTATTTATTTATTTAACATTTGTTGACCGGGAATGTCCGACTAGGTTCCACAGAGCCTGTTTTCAGCGGAGGCCCGGGGAGAAACGCTCCAGATGCATGTCTTTGGAATGTGGGAGGAAACCAGAGTACCCGGAGGAAACCCACGCGAACACAGGGAGAACATGCAAACTCCACACAGAAGGCACCCCAGCCGAGAATCGAACCGGAGAACCTCTTGCTGTGAGGCGACAACGTTAACCGCTGCACCACTGTGCCTCTAGCTAAGAATGAAAGCGTTCTTACAGATATTGATGGTAAGAACGAATTAAGCTATCAGGGTGGTGAGCTTACAGTGAAAGCAAACTTGGGGGTGCTAAAGATTACATTGGATTTTTTCCTTTATTAAATGGGAAAAAGTTTATTTTCAGTGTTATGGGGAACTTATATTAGCATATCAGAATCTTGCCAGCATTTCTAGAAGGATTTCTGATATTTTTATGGCAGTGCAGTGAACATATCTCACTGTGACTGCACACTAGTCTAGAGTGAGTGAGTGAGCGAGTGTGAGTGAGTAAGTAAGTTAGATGGGATACTGCAGGGAATGGAAAGTTTCAATAATTATAGGGAGAAAGTCTGTTGGCATCATCAGGTTTTTGATGCATTATCAATGTTAACTATTGCTTGTTTTTATGAACATAGAAATAATAATAGGCAAGCCATCAAAGGAACCATAAGATTTCTAGACAACTACATTTTAAGCAGATATATTTAAATTGCTTGTGTCTGTTTACAAGCACTTAATAGAACTCATCTCCCAAAGTGAGCAGGGCTGTACATGATAACCCTGGTGTACTAGCCTTAAAGGCACACAAAGCAGTACTTTGCTTGCCCTGTAGTGATACCATAGGCTAGGAATTAATTGAGTTGTGAGCCTAACCCTCCAGGGAGTCGTATTTATTTATGGTAGATTTAGGTCTCTAGTATGGGTATAGATCCACTGTTTTTGGGAAGAAATAGATCAACTAGGACTGGCTGTTTCATGATTTCAAAAGTGAGCCACAGATCACATCTCAGCAACCTTTTTGCTACTGAGTGTAAGTAGAGTTGTACTTATCTGCTGGGATCGTTGAAGGATTTAAGGGCCTTAATTTTCTTAGCCAAAAGTTGTTGTAGCCCTTCCAGCTGAACTCTATGCTTGGATTTGTACATAGCAAAGGGGGCACTAATTTTGATGACTGGGTACTGTGACACCTGTGCACTGGCCCAGTAATCAAGGAGCCTCAATCCTTACCACTAGCACCAGTGAGGGGTGTCCACATTGGGAGGATAACAAGTACACACACAGTAAAGTATGATTTCCCCTTAAGAGCACACAGAGATCACAGTCAGTCTGGAGCTGGTTTCTCCCTTTCTCTCCAGATCCCCAATAAGACTCCCCAATGGCACAGCTATAAGGTTCAGATCTCAGCTGAGTAGTCAAGCCAAAACTTCCAGCACCCTCTCTGTCCAACCAGTGCTTCATGTCCCTGTCCAAGTAGCTGACACATGCACACTTTGAGATTTGGGTTATATACAAACACACAGATACTCCTTGGGAAGGCTGGCACAGGTCCACTAGCTATGCCCTCTTCTTCCCAGTCTATAAGGTAGTAATCCACTGCCACCAACTACTCTTATCAGCCACTATAAAGGCCCTTACCAAAGGGTGTCCAATTCTACTGTGCAGTGTTACTGTTATCCAAATAGTATGTGTGACCCAGGGCTAAGGCTATTCTAGACTGGCTTGTAGAGTATCACCAAATACATGCAAGTACTCTGAGAGCTTAAATTATCTCTACACAAAGCAGCCACAGTTAAAAGGTTTAAATATATTTAATAATAAATAATAAAAACACAAGACAATCCTTATTAACTCAACATCACAGGAACAACTTTAAAATAACATTATAGGACAGTCTGACATAAATATAGAAACCAGCTAGACTAATCTGGCTATATTCCTATCTATTTAAGAGAAATATTAATATCTAAATAACTTTACTTACAGAGCAAAGCAAGTACTGGTGAGTTGTTGTTAGCTTCATAACAAAATACAAAATGCTTTCTTACTTTTTGAGGTAGGCCTTAAATTAATAATACACATTATGTCATTTCAGATTACGTCATTCTTGACTCTTCTGCTGAAGGTTCCGAGGCTCACAGAACTTAAAATTTTAACATTTTTTTTATCTGCACCTGCAAGGAAGCCACAGCAATAAAGGACACTTTATATGTGGAACCTAGTAATTATCTATGTCTTAGGACAATCTAAATAATTTCCTATCCCAGATATCCTGTCACCGAGCTTGAGATCACACAGTTGTAAATTCTTTACTTATCATCTTTCTTCCAGCAGGGTGCATTGTGGTTACATTTTTGAAGTTTAGCGCATAACACAGTTTTCTTACATTTGTGAAACAAGCCTGTGGATCATAATAATATTTACAATGACATAGAATTATTTACAAAATTCAATCTAGCTAGGCTGGCAGCCTTCACAGGTACAGTGGTAAGATGAAAGTTCTGGAGCTTGAAGATTTGCCCTTGAAAATCATCTGTTCCAAATTGAAATAGTTCCTGACTATTGTAGAAACATGATGATCTAATAAGAGACAGAATTGTCCACATAAGTATCCAGGTCTCTTATGATTGCATTTGTCTGCAGAGAAGTATAAAGGTGAGGACAGCCTTTTGCTGAATGTCACTATGCTGCACTTTTTTGCATTTAGCTTTTGTGCATATTTTAGTCCTTGTTGGGGCAATTTAGTGTCAGCAGCTAAGCAGATAAGAGTTCCCAGATTACAATCATCAGCAATTGGTAAACCATACTTCTAGGGTATTGGTTGGATGTATGCAAAATAAATAGGAAATAGGAGATGTCCCAGCACTTATCGCTGTAATACCCCACTAACTAGAATTTTATGTTCCTAAAGGGTACTGCCAATTTACAATTTAGAATCTCTTGGAAAGTCAGTTTGCAATCCAGTGGACATTGTAGGGGTTTAAATTAAGATAGTATAAGATAATATAATTTATCACTAATACCAGCAGAGTGTATTGCCTTGTTGAGATCACAATAAGCAGGATACACGCATTGACCACTGTCCGTAGCCTCAGTGACCTTTTCAAAGAAGTTTTTTAGATTCAGAAGACAAAACCTGCCCTTCACAAAAACATATTTAGTGCAGATTAGCTCAGTCTGTTGCCTCTGTCTGCATAAATGAGATCAGCTATGATATGTTCCTTGGCTTTGCATATAAGGCTGGTCTGTGATTACCTGGGTCTGTAGAGAGACCACCCTTGTGTAGGGAAGTCACCGTGGCAGTTTTCCAGGTATTAGGTGCAAAACCTTTGGATAGACTGTGTTTGCACAGCTCAGTTTTATTAAGTGATATCAGTACACTTTAGTGATGGTGCTACTACTGAATTTCTACGTCTTTGTGTCTGGAGAGCTATCATTCTAGAAAATGATTGCTTCAAATGCTTTGGCAGTAATGAATATAGTGATGTCAAGTTCTACCATTCAGCATTTTTCATTAAAGATTTTCTAACTTTTGAAACAGTTTGGATTATTCATTTATTTCACTTAAAATTAATCATAAATGACATATTTAAGCCATAGAAATGAAGCTGGAAATGTTTGAATTAAAGGAGACAAGAGTAGTATAAGAAGGGTAAAATGTGCGCAGCAAAAACTGAAAGCTAAAGATTGTTTGGGACACTTTGAGATACATTCAGATAAGTTAATGGTTTAAGTTAGAAGTCAGTAAATAGCACTTCTAAATCACTTTGTTGTTTAAGTTAAAGGAGATTTATTAAATAGCACCTCTACACTTTGCCCTAATTAATGAACTGCTTTTATAGTTTACTTATTATTACATGTTTTAGGTGTCCTATTCAGCCCTACCATTTGGTTTGCCATTAAAATAAATCTACAACACATTTTGAGATATTACAGCATTAGTTATTCTGTTTCTCTTAAAAACAATGAAATCTTAAACATATTAATGCAATTGTTTCAAAGGGCAATTGTTAGCTTAGAACTCTACTTCAAGCTCTCTTTTTTAATTTCTCCAAATATTTTGGATTTCTAATACCATGACAGGAATGGACCCCATTCCTAAGTCAAAGTACGATTAAAGTTCATGAAATTAGTATTGCTTCACTCTGATGTCAGCCAAAAGTGCTCTTCGCAGCACCTGCAATGTGCCCAGTAATGACTCCTTCTGTAATTTGTACAGAGTTATGAGTATTGGTAGCATATCTAAATAAGATTTTAGACTGGTTTTTATAAGACGCATTGCTCCTACTATTATTGGAACTATTTGAGTATCTTTTGTCCACATTGCTTTTGTTTCTGCTTGAAAATCCTGATATAAAACTTTGTGTCTCTCTATGCGCAGGACACTGTAGTCACTGGGTGTGGTGATTTCAATTATCAAAGCAACTTTTGTCTTCTTTTCCTGGACCACTATATCCAGTTTTCTAGCATCTATTTTTTGAACTGTTGGCAATGGACACCTGTTTGGCATCTACTTCTCAGAATTCCAGGCCAACATGGAGAAGCTCTGGCTGACCAAGTTTGCAGTCAACTGCAAGCTGGGAGCCATTATTAACTCCCCAAGTGATGTAGACATCCTACAGAAAGGCCTCTCTGAGACCAATGACTGGTGTTGAAACCACGGCCTTAAGCTTAATGCCTAAAAATGCATTGTCATCCCATTTGGGAAAAAACTCAGTTCCCACTAATTACCACATCGATGGGAACCCACTGAACATTGAAGATGTTATAAGAGATCTGGGGACATAGGCTGACAGCAACCTTTCCTTCGACCACCACATTGGCACTGTGGTCAGAAAGTCCTTCTATGTGACACATCTCATTACCACGAATTTTGCATCCAGGAAGAAAGAGGTCATCATTTCTCTCTACTCTTCCCTCATTAGGCCAGTCATTGAGTATAATTCCTCATTTGGCATGTACCTCACCAGACACATGCAACAGCTGAAAGAGCCACAAAAGAGGATCCTAGGCCTTAAATACACTTCCTACATGGACAGACTCAAAAACTCCAGCTATTCTCTGTCTCATATCGTCTACAGAGAGGCAATCTCTGCTTGACTTACAAAGCCATGTCTGACCCAGCTCTGTTAGAAATGCTACATCTAAAGAAATCCAAATCCCTCTGCACCACACGCTCCAGAGACCTCAACCTCATTACCACAATCAACAGAACATGCTGGAGGGATAGGTTCATAACCCAGAGACTGCCCATGCTCTGTAATAGACTTCCCATACATGTCAAGCAGAGCACCTCACTGGCCCTTTTCAAGAGAAATCTTGATGAGTGGAAGGGAAATAGAAAGTTCACTCCAGGGATCACACCAGTGGCTCTACTTGACAGAGACACTGGGAACTAATGTCAGGCGGCATGATGCCAGGACACTTCTATGGGCTAGGCTTGTAAAGGCTCCAGGGTCATTAGCCTAATACACACCTATGAACCCATGTGATGTAGACTTCATCATTTTCTGTGATGCTTTGTGGCTCACGTTTCCAGTGTTTTTCAGCCACTTCATCATCATAATGTTTGCACAATCCCCTGTGCAGCAGTCTTGCACGTTATTATGCAATTGTTAGCTTAGAACTCTACCTCAAGCTCTCTCTCTCTCTGTGATATCAGTGCTGTCCCTTATGAGTGGTCTATTTCCTATCTCTGCAACTGCTTATGCAGCAGATGTGTAATTGACTTGGGGATTGCTTCTTCAAAGTTTATTTCTTATGTTCTTTGCTTTTTGCTACATGTTCTTTGCAAACATCAATCTATGTGTAAATGATTTTTAAAATGCAATAGTGCTTAACAACTCTGTAAACATTTCAGTTGTAGTTCAATGTTTATTATTTGGTATCTTTGCCACCTGGTTCAGGTAGTAGCTAAAAAGGCTCTTGTACCAGACCATTCAGCTGTTAAACATTGAATAAATACATAAATAAGTAGACAAATAAATATATAAATTTCATGAGATACAATATTTTGTAATATGATATTTAGGGAAAGTGTACAGAGAATATGCTTTAGATGGCTGTATTATTTTAAGCATTTAAGGTTTTAAGTGCTTACTAGTTTTACTAGTCTGATCATTGTTTTTTTTTAACTATTCATTGCATTTTAATCAGTATGAAGTACTAGCTGGACTGTTTTATTTATTAAGGTATAAGAGTTCTTGGACTACTGGATCCATTATAGCCTTATAAACAAGGCACAGATCAACCCTAAGGAGTCTATATGAAACTAAGTATAGGAACAAAGCCTTCAGTTTCTTTTGGTAGATCAGGTTAATAAGACCCTGATCCTTTTAGTTACAAACTTTGGAGTCTTTTCAATTGCTTGATATGCTTAGTAAAGTTCATCCCAAAGTTGGCATTGTACTCAGTGATGGGTCTAATCAATGTGTAGTGCAAGGAGGTGAGGACTTCTTCTGATCTGTAGGAAATACTTTTTGCTATGAGCTGCGCAACATTAAAGGATTTCCTAACCAATGTTGCAGTTTGATGATCAAACATAAGGGAGCTATCCACTCAAGCACCCAGGTTTCTCACGACATTTTCATTTTGAAGTGGTGTGTTATCCATGCTGTAAGCTGGAGCTATTTTTTTTACCAAATGCTACAATGCTGCACTTTGTGGCATTGAACCTGGGCCCATTTTTAGTACACCAGAGACTGCCAATTGCAAGCTGCTGTTCAAGTGCATGCAAGATGGAGACTCAACAATAATTCCAGTTTACAGTCATCCACAAACATTGGTAAACAGAAATTCCTTTTTGATAAGTGAAGATTGAAGTAGATACTGAACAGCAGCGGTCTCAGCAGAGATCCCTGTGGAAATCCACTGGTTACCTTTATGGTCTCTGAGGATGCCCCCCCCCCACACTCTTAGAGGATGCCCCCACCCACACTCTTAGTAGGTGAGTCCTGTTTCTAAACCAGTTGGCGCTCTACTCCATTCATGAGTTTGGAAATCCTTAAAATTGTTTATTATATTTGAATGTGATGGAACATCAAATGTCTTGGCAAAGTATGTGACCGGAAAGCTTGTCCACAGTCTACAACCTGAGTAACCCTCTCAAAGAAATTCAAAAGATTAATTTGACAGCTTCTACCCTTGACAAGGCCAAACTGCTGGGAGGGGAAGAATCTGTAAGATTATTGATATCTTAGTTAATTAGGATAGTTATGATACACTCCATGGCTTTGCATATAACTCTTTATACTGATGGGTCTGTAATTCCTGTGATTTGAGGTGATGCCACCCTTATGGAGTGGCATCACAACAACTGTGTGTAGAACTCCCATGGGACAAAGCCAATAACTAGTCTCATACTGAAGAGGTTGAGGTGTGGGTCCATCAATGCTTGCTTAGTGCTATTAATTAAGCATCCATTTTGTTGTCAGTCCGCATTCATGAAATATTTTTTGTTTTGAAAAGTATCTTCAATATACTCTCTTTTGCGATGATTGATGGCTTGATTCCATCAGGGATAGGTGGATTTGGAATATATGTCTTTGGATGAATATGGCACAATTTATTTGGCAATATGTTAGCAATACCTACTGGACTGGAGTAGGCAGTGCCATTATGAATAAGCTTGGAGCAAAGTTGGGTGTTATTTTTCATTTTTCTGACATAACTAATGAAGACTTTGTAGCTGTCTTTGGCTTCTGTGGCAAGTCTGAATTATTTGGTTGTTTTAGCTTTTCCTCTGTCTTTAATTTGGGGGTTCTTTTTAGTTTCTTATCTAGCTGTTTGATGTTCTCCTTAATTTGGGGTTCATTTGTTCTATTATACAGATTTTGGAGCTTCTTCCTTCCGTCACATGCTCTATTAATGCTTGAGAACCACCATTCAAGCTTGCTCTTAAGCTTTACTATTTACTTGGATTTGGTTGACATTGCTAATTTAATACATTTGTCTTGGTGTGAATAGAACTTTTCTGCATAACTCTGCAGAATCAGCACTGTGGATAATATTGTTATACCTGAATTTACAGACTTCATCAAAGACTTTTAGGAGATTTTTACATTTAAAGTCCTTGAATTCTGTAATATTTGTTTTTGTTGGTTTGGAGATTTTGATAGAGAATTTTACTAGTTTGCAGTCTGACTTAACCAGTGAGGGAGATACCTTAGGGATGATACATACATATGCTAAGTTTGTTATTACTACGTCATGTATATTCTGTTCTCAGTGGGCTCATTATCAGTCTTGTCCAGATAATTCTTGTTTATAAAATCTAAGAATTTATGCATATTCTACATTGGTGGTGTAGGCACCCCAGTTAATCAATGGGAAGATAAAATCACCTAGGATAACAGTGTTTGTATATATGGGTAGTTCATCAAAAATATTTAAGAAAATTGTATGAGTTTTATACAGACATGGAGGGTGTTCTGTAGCATGCTGTTACCTGATAGTTAGTCTTATTTAGTATAATTTGGATATATGTAAGCTCTGCTTAAGGGTCTGTAGATATTTGTCTCAAGGAAATGTGTTCCCTAACAAATATAAATATACCACCATAGTTTCCATCAGGTCTTAATGAGTTACATGCACAAAATCAGGTCAATATTGAGTGAGCTCTCTGGGTTCTTAAACCAGGTCTCTGTAATAACACATGCATGGTTGTGCTCCAAACAGGAGTGCCTCAGGTCTGGCAGTTTGTTATTTAGATTTCTACCAATAAGGACAGCTATTTTTACATGTTCCAATAGTTGATTTGTTCTGGGGTTTAGATTGGGAAGTTCATTAGTAGGACCTTGCGTAAAAAAGGCAAAGTGGGGGTAGAAAAGGCTTTTGTCAGTATGTAAAAGCCTTGGAATGAGAGATGTAACCATTCTCTGGTGAACCAAACACTGCTGATAAGCATCTAGTCCCTTGCTGACACATACTGGATTCCACCCTAAAATGACACTATGTGTTTAGCCAATTGTTAAAGCCAATCAACTTTTCTTTAAACCTTGGCATTATCTTTGGGGATGGAAGGATCCCACTTGATGCTACAGTCTTTCCTACATTTGTGACATGCATGGAGAACTCATTAATGTCTCTATACACATCCATCAGGGATCTGCACGTCAGGTCATTTTACTCAATAGGGACCACCACAATGCCATAATCCTAGGACCTAAAGGGCCCTCAGAATGTCAGCAAGCTTAACCCCTGGGAGACACCTCACTTTCCCCCAACTTTTGTCTAGCCTTGTGAGTATAGGATTGTTAAAATCTCCTTGTGTTCTGACTAAAATGTGCTTCTCAAACAATCTGGAAATAAAGCACTGATAAGTATATTTTTTGGCACTTTAACTTTTCAGATTTCTGCACTGTCTTAATTTTTGCACGACTGAACTATTTATATATTTTCTGGCATTGTTTTCTGTTTTCTAATCTGTTCTGAAACTGGTTTTGTTCCTCCCACCCACCCTATTCCTGTGGTGTTGTCATAGTTGGTGACTTTGCAGTTGCCCGCCCCTACTGTAAATTTCATCTGGGACACTCCTCCCAGTCTAGTGTTCATTCTACCTAATACAGAGAGAACATTTGAGAAGGCCAACCCACTTAGATTCTTAACCTTGAATTATCTTCTGATCCTCCTTTCTCCCTTTGCACTTTACTAAAAAAAAATCTCTTTGTGTTCTGACTGAGTGTGCTTCTCAGCTGATAAGTATATATTTTTTGGCACTTAACTGTTCAGAGTTGAATAAAACAACTGAATTCAGTTCAGAATATGTTTTAATTTATTTAAACTGTATTTGCTTTAATACTGCTACACACTCAAGTGTGCTAGCTTGCACTGCACTTGAATTGTTTTTAGTGCTGTTTTAGCTGCTTTCTGAAAAGAAAATTCTAAACTTCTTTCCTGCCTTTCCTGTAACTAGTCTAATCCAGATACAGATTTGCTGTATCCAGGACTGTTGGTAAGTTTCTGAGCCCCTAAGCCTTTCTGTGTTGGAGGGAAGCCTTCTAGCTTATCATTGAGAGTGGTAAGCACTAGGTAGCCTATCTACCACAAGAGGAGTAGTTTCTGGCTCAGAAATTGTAGTTTATTGACCGCTTGGACAGTTTTTCCATATCTTTCAATTTTCTGATTTAAAAAAACTGTGTTTGCACTTGTTTCTCACCTTTCCTGTAACTAGTCTAGTCCAGGCACAGATTTGCTGTATCCAGGACTGTTTGTAAGCTTTTCATCCCCCCAAGCTTTTCTGTGTTGGAGGGAAGCCTTCTAGCTTATCAGTGGGAGTGGTAAGTACTAGGTAGCCTATCTACCACAAGAGGAGTGGTTTCTGGCCCAGACATTGTAGCTTATTGGCCCATTTGGGTAGTTTTTTCCATCTCTTTCAACTTTCTGGTTTAAAAGCCCACATTTGCACTTGTTTCCCACCTTTCCTGTAACTAGTCTAGTCCAGATACAGATTTGCTGTATCCAGGACTGTTTGTAAGCTTCTGAGCAGTGCCAAAGTCTGCTCTTCAATTTTTCCCTTAGATCTGCTAGTTCTCTCCTCTACTACACTTTTACTAGCTTATTAGTTTAGCACTTTACTAGACTTCTTGTAGAAATTATTGTAGCACACAAATGTGCTACCAGCACTAAATGTTCTACAAGGAAACAGCTCCAGTACTTATTATTAATGCCCACCCCTCCAGGCCTGTCTAAAGGTCAGTTCCCTGTGCTTTCTCCTACTAATCTGGTGAACTTGGGCATCCTGAGGCAATGTAGAAACTGCCTCATGTACACTGACAACCCTTTCCTCTTACCTCCCAACACTCAGACTTATGAGAGATGCACTTATATATCCAAATTGGAAGCCACGCACTCTCTAGCCAAGACCAGAATAGCTGGTCAAGAGGAGAAGGTCAGCATTTGCACCATACCACATGGAACACATAGCCCTACAGAACACACACCAGCACTGCCTTCACAAATCACACCCCCACCTTCGCGGAGGCTCTCAATAAAAATCTACCAAACAGCAGAGACCTCCAAGGCAGGAATGCACTCAACCACCACAACACAACACTAATCACGAAACACATAACTCTCCTAAACAGTGTGCCACTCAACCAAAGCTCCTAAGGCAAAACAGTATGCCCAACACACTAGTCATTTTCTTTACCTTGTGTTTTGCTTGCATTCTGTTTTAACAGCATATTAAAACTTCAAAAGTGACCACAGCTCTCTCTGTTCTGAGTCAGGCAGAATTTTTTCCCTCCCTCCCACCCATTTAAGTTGTCTTGTTAAATACCACTGTCTTTCTAGTTGCCCGCCTCTTATGTTAATCTGACCATATATCTCATTTCTCTCTAATTTCACTGGCTTATGTGAGTAATCACAAAACCATCACTTTTGAAATCCCACCCCTTCAATTATTTAAATTTATTGGCCATCCTACAGTATTTCATAGTACCAAAATACAAAAGTAACCACCCCTTTCAGTCCATCTTGCTGTTTTAAAAATAGGAACTCTCCACTAAACCTTAACTTTTTAAACAGGTAAAACTCAAGTTACCTACTTTCATATCTAACTTCTCTAGTGCACACTGCAGAGTGCATTCTTTTCAATCTTACCTTTAAGCATCCCTGTTACTAGCACTTTCTCTAATACCTAAAAAGATCATCTCTACTTGACTCCAAGTAGACTTTTCTCTATCTGTTAAACCTAGCACTTGCTCCTACAGTACTTATTACCTTGATACGGCACTCTTATAGATAGCACCCCAAAAAGGCAAACCTTCATTTCTCGGTCACCCACGTCCCCCGGAATCTCTTTTAAAGTTTTTTTGTCTAGTCCTTCCAGCATGTCGAGGGATCAGTTGCTAGTGTCATCTCCTGCTCAGCTGGTGAACCTGGGAATATTGAGGCAATGTTACAATTGCCTCATGTACACAGACAACCCTCTCCTCCTCCCACAAAACACAAATACATGCGAGAGATGCAACTATACGGCCAAACTGGAGGCTGAGCTCTCTCAACATAGGACTGGCAAGACCAGTCAGGAGGAGAAGGTTACCACACACACTATAGACCCAGTCTCACATAGTACCATCACAACCTCAAATCATACACATAAACACACAAAGACATACTCGGTGGCTCTGATCAAAAATCTACCAAAACAGCAGAGGCCACCAAAGCAGACACCCAAACAACCACCACCTCAGAACACAACACCTGCAACACATAGACCTCACAGTCAGAGTGTCAAACAGTCACAGCCCTTAAGGCCAAACACAATGCCAGACACACTAGTCATTGGTGACTCCATAGTCAGACACACTGACATCCCGCTCACCAGACTGAGTAAGGAGAAGGTCACAGTAAGCTGCCTGTCGGGCGCTAGAATCTGCCACATAACGCAAGCACTCAGGTCTCTCAACAGCAGGTACAAATACGACTCAGTCATTGTCCACGCTGGTGTAAACAACCTGAGACGTACCTCCTTGGACTACATGAAAAGAGACATTGAGGAGCTCTCTGATTATGTAGCCCAGGCAGGTATGACCCTGACCTTGAGCAGTATCCTACCTTCACCAAGAATGATGCCACAATACAGAGATAAGATGATCAGCTTTAACAATTGGCTTAAACTCTGGTGTCATTCAAAGGGGATCCAATGTCTGTCTGCCTGGGATGACATGCTGGACAAGCCACGCTGCTTCGCAAGGGATGGCTTGCACCTGTCACCCCTGGGATTCGGATATTGGCAAAGGCTCTTGCCACCCCATAGTGCCTTTTTAGGCAAGGCTCAAATTCTAAACCTACCACCCTAGAACACAAAAACGGAAAAAAACTAAGGGTAATGCTGCTCAATGCCAGAAGTCTAAATCTCAAAATGCACGCACTCGAGGCCCTTCTCAGTATGGAGAACATCGATGTCTGTGCAGTGACAGAAACCTGGTTCAAGGCTCCTGAGAGCACCCCAGCACTATCAGGTTTTACCTCTTATCATGCGTTCCGGCCCCAAAATCCAGACAATACCAAGAAAGGAGGGGGTTATCCATATTCATCAAGGACACCCACACCTCAAGACTGGTGGCAACGCACGATGCATCGGAGACCATCCAGGTGCAATTAACCATAGGCAAGACTGCTCTGCAAATTGTAGCATGTTACAGGCCACCCTCACAAACTCAGGAACCTCACATGGCCTTCCTGAAAACACTAGAGGGATAAATGTATCACCAAACACCATCATACTAGGTGACTTCAATTACCCTAATATAGACTGGGAACACTACTCAAGCCCAAACACCCTAGCCCAAAAGTTCCTGGAATTCATAAACTCAAATGCCATGGAACAACTAGTCACCATCCCCACAAGAGGAGAAAACATACTTGATCTCATCATCACGAACATGGGAGCACACTGTTCAACACCGGAAGTATACCCCTCACTGGTGAGATCAGATCACAAACTAATCTCGCTGGAGGTCCTCATCCCACCCCCACCTGAAATAAAAAAGACCACAGTAAAGAACTTCTCAAAAGCCGACTTCACACTTCTAAAGACTAGTGTGGTCTCCTTTAAGGCCCCGAGCCGGGAAAACAGTACTCAAGCCGCTGAATCACTTACAAATGCCTTCTACCAGCACCTGCAGGACTGCATGGATAAGGCAATCCCAAGCAAAACAAAGACTCTTTGTACCAAAGGCAAGCGTCCAGTCTGGTGGACCCCAGCCATAAACAAACTCTACAACAAAAGGAGGAAGCTACTACAAGATAGAGCAAAATCCTTAAAAGGTAAGACACCCTTGATCACTATAAGTAAAAAACTAAGAGCTCTCATAAAATCATCCAAAGCAAATTTTGAGAGAAAAATAGCTAAAGACTCAAAAGACAATCATAAGGCCTTCTTTAGCTATGTTAGAAACCTGGGAGGAAACTCCCAGATATGCTCAGAACTAGTTCAAAATTATGTGAAGATTACTGATCCTACAGACATTGCCAACATACTGGCTGACAGGTTCAGTGCAAACTTCTCCCCAAAAGGAGAGATATCTATACCAAGCGATTGCAGCCCCCAAACATCTCCAATGCCCAAGTGAGAACTGCTCTCTCCAAAGCAAAAAACACAGCATACATGGGACCTGATGGTGTCCCCGGCTGTGTGCTCCCCGAACTCAACGAGGAATTAAACCCACAGCTAGGACAGCTGTTTAATCATAGTCTTACCTCTGGATACGTACCCAGGGAGTGGCGCACTGCAACTGTGGTCCCACTTCACAAAGGCGGTGCCTCCACCGACCCTGGAAATTACCGGCCCATTAGCTTGACAAGCCTTATCTGCAAAGCCATGGAGAGGATCATAATGGACCTCATAAATAAAGACATAGGGAATTTGCAGACTTTGGATCCATTCCAGTTTGGCTTTGTCAAAGGCAGATCATGCCTTCTAAACTTGGTTGACTTTTTCGAAACAGTCACCAAAGCCATTGATGAGGGAAAGGCAGTCCATACAGCCTACCTTGATCTGGCGAAGGCCTTCGATACAATACCCCACTCGGGTATCATTGAAAAACTCATCAGCTTAAATGTTAACCCATACATCACAAGATGGGTTGCAAACTGGCTGAGTGACAGAACCCACAGGGTCAGAGTTGCTGGCGCCATGTCAGACTCAAAGCCTGTCACAAGTGGTGTACCACAGGGCTCAGTCCTGGGCCCACTCTTGTTTGGCATCTACTTTTCCAAGTACAAGCAAACACAGGAGGGTTATGGCTGACAAAGTTTGCAGATGACTGCAAACTGGGCCATAGTAGAAAACACATCTGACACAGATATCCTTCAGAAGGGTCTCACAGAAATGGATAACTGGTGCCAGAGCCATGGCCTAAAGTTAAATGCCAAAAAATGCATAGTCATACCCTTCGGGAAAAACAAGGTTACCCCTAGCTACCAAATAGGTGGCAATCCACTGAGCACAGAAGAAGTTATCAGGGACCTGGGGACCCAGGTTGATAGTAGTCTGTCATTCGACACCCATGTAGCTAAAGTAGTTAGGAAGACCTTCTACATTGCCCACCTTATCATGAAGGGATTCTCATCTAGATCAAGGGAGGTCATAGTCTCCCTATACTCATCACTCATCAGACCAATGATTGAGTACAATGCCCCATTCGGAATGTATCTGACCCGACACTTGCAGCAGCTGGAGAGGCCACAAAAGTTCCTCACCAAAAGGATAAAGGGTCTCAAACATCTGTCCTATGCTGCCCGACTGAAAGAACTCCAGCTCTATTCAGTCGCCACCGCTTGCTCAGAGGTGACCTTTGCCTAACATACAAGGCCATGTCAAACCCAGATTTGATGAATATGCTTCACCTCAAAAAATCTAGATCCGTCAGAGCCACAAGGGCGGAGACTTAAACCTCGACACGGCTATTAATAGGACGTGCTGGAGGGATAGATTCATCACCCAAAGACTCCCTATGCTGTGGAATAAAATCCCGGTATATGTGAGGCAGAGCACCTCGCTGGCCTTGTTCAAGAGAAATCTTGACCAATGGATGGGAGACCGCAGATATACCCCAGGGATTACCTCAGTGTCACTGCTCGACAGAGGCACAGCAAAATAATGGGTATAGTTCCCCATACTAAAGGGGTGGCGTAAGCCACAAAACTATGGGCTAGGCTTGTAAATGCCCTCGGGCAGATAGCCTAGTATGAACCTATGAACCTATGAACCTATAGGTGACTCGATAGTGAGGCACACTGATGTCCCACTCACTAGGTTGAATAAGGAGAAAGTAACAGTCAGCTGCCTGTCAGGCACCAGGATACATCACATGCTGCTCAACACTAGAAATCTAAATCTCAAAATGCACTCACTCAAAGCACTCCTTAAAATGGAGAACATTGACATTTGTGCTGTAACAGAGACCTGGTTCTAGGCAGCAGAAAGCACCCCTGCACTACCAGGCTATAACTCATTCCACACCTTTCGGCCCCATTACTTGGACCAAAGCTCCAAAGGCGGTGGTGTTTCCATATTCATAAAGGATGTGCACACCTCCAGACTGGTAGCCCAACATAATGCATCTGAGATACTTCAGGTGCAGCTAACATTGGGTAAGACAATGATTCAGGTCTTAGCCTGATATAGGTCCCCAACCATGTCCAAAGACTCACACTCCATGTTCCTAAGTACCATGGAGAATATTAGGGTCCAACCTAACAGTCTCATACTGGGTGACTTCAACTACCCCTCCATTAACTGGGAAAGCTACTCATGTACAAATACACTTGCCCAACGTTTCCTGGAATTCATTAATTCTAATGCCTGGACCAGCTTGTTTTTACCCTCACTAGAGGTAGCAACATCCTTGACCCGGTCATTATTAACATGGACGAACATTACTCTACACCAATAGTCAATTTCTCCCTGGTCAGATCAGACCACAAACTAATCACCTTGGAAATCCACATCCCTACCACCCTCCCCCCCGCAAAGGTAACCACCACGAAAAACTTCTCTAAACCTAACTTTGGGCTCCTACAAACAGAGGTGGCTAGCTTCAAGGCACCCATGCAAATGGAGAATAGTTGCATGACTGCTGAATCATACACCAATGCACTCTACGAACATGTACACAAATGCATGGATGTCGCCATACCCAATTGAACCAAGACACTCTCCCCCAAAAAAGGAAGCCAGTCTGGTGGTTATCTGCCATAAACAACTCTACAACAGAATGAGGAAACTGATGCGGAATAAGGTGAAGTCCCAAGACTGGGAAAACTCCCTTATCAGCCTCAACAAAAAGTTGAGATCCCTCATCAAATCCTCTAAAGCTAGCTATGAAAACAGAATTGCAGCAGATAATAAAGACAACCACAAGGCCTTCTATAGTTATGTAAAGAATCTCCACAGCAATACCCAGATTTGCTCTGAGCTACTGCACAATGGTACCTCCTATACTGAGCCAACAGATATTGCCAATGTACTGGCTGACAAATTCAGTGCCAGCTAGACCTTATTTTGAAGTGTGTGTGAATCAGATAGATTCAGTGTATACCTGATAGCCAACACAAACTCATGAAGATGAGATGCTGTTTCATAAATGATAGATGTCTCATGTAGATCATTCAGAAATCCATTTGTGTTACAGATATGGACGCTAATCCAATATTGCATACTGCTTAATGACCTCTTGAATTGCTAGCCAGCACAAATATTATCACATCAAGTGAAAATACCATCTGCAAAATTAAAGTATTTGGAATGAAAAGGTCAGGGCTTGATATTTACATACATTATTTCAGTGCAAATTTCTTAGTTCTCTCAGTTTCATGCATTTGAGAGGCATCAGCACGTTGTCACACTGTAAATATGACAGATGCTTTTATGTGTTAATGAACTACGAATGATCACATCAGTAGAGCAAAAAGTCTTATTAAACCAAATGCGCAATAAAAATAATTGATTTTTTTGTTATTGTTTTTATTAAGCAAAGTGGGTTTTTAAGGCAGATTTAGCAATGTTTTAATTGCATATGCTCTAGATCAGTGTAGAATATATGCAGCAAGGAAACATTTCAAACATCTTCACCTTCACCGTTAACTGATAAATTAAGAAAGTCTTCACGCCAAACTGCAGAACTGTTATGACATTCTCATCAGTAGCTGCTGGCAGATGTATCCTAAAGGTTATTTTGTCTTTCTGACTAGAATGTGAATGAATTATTTTTACAGCAGATATTATTACAGATGAGCACGCTACAATGAACAGCTAGACAGTAGAAAATTAGATGGCATAATTCTGTCAGTAAGACTCCAGATATAATGATAATTTTTAAATAAAATGTGAAACTGTTAAATATCATTTCCTTGCTTGTTGTTGCCACTTTCTCAATAAATCTAAAAATAGCATCTTCTTGACAAAACTGTATTGACATATGGGTCACTTCTTTCACTAAGAAATGTCATGTTTCATGTTTAATAACAGCTTACACAATATGAATGTCCTTCATTCTGACAGTAGCCGTGGTCTAGCAGGTTGCTGTTTGGGTTTTTGCATGTGTGTGTGTGTGTGTGTGTGTGTGTGTGTTTGTGTGTGTGTGTGTGTGTGTGTGTGTGTGTGTGTGTGTGTGTGTGTGTGTGTGTGTGTGTGTGTGTGTACATGTGAGTGCATGTGTGCAGAACCAGAAATATGTAAGTAAAAGAGGTGTATGTGTCTGTTTTGAGTTTCATCATATTAACCAAGGAGTTTAACCACTTTGCCTTAAAATTTCCTGGAACAGATATTTGATGTGACATTTCTTTGGTTTAGGACATTTATTGTGCTATCACTGGAGAACCCACTGCACTTCTTGCATGATAAGTCAGTACTGATATAAGTGTCAAACCAAATGGAAAAAAAACAACTGTATAATACAGTTATCACTTGTTTGCATGCATCTGTCTACATACTCTGGAATTATGGTCAAGAATCATCAAAACTTGATGACTCATTTCTTCAACTTGCACCATGCATTCCTAATAAATGTATTAATGTTGTATTTTAAAGTCTGTAAACAGTAAGGAAAAATGTTGCTACTAACCCCCAGTCCCTCAGCATTATGTAGGTTTCTCTGTTCATAGCTTTGTTCTTACTAAGATTCCATCCAAGAAGAGTTTCAAAAGGCTTAACCATATTATCCAATATTGGTGGAAGAATACTGTCCCCCATTAAGTAGATTGTCTCCTATCCTATCTCAAGTGAGAAATTGTGATCACTCATTGGTAACTACTTGGCTATCAGTATGCAGACTATTACAAGCTAAGCCAATAACCAGGCATCCCAATCAAATACTGTACTTCGTATCTGTTTGGTAAAGACCTTAACCATTAAGCCAAACCCTCCATCCTATTTGGTAAACTGGACTATTTTTAAAGGTTGTCAGACAAGTACTGCTTGAGATGCAATGGATATCTGTTCCAAAAATGGAAACTAAACTGAGTTAGGTAACTGTCATAAAAAAAATGAAAACTAAGCTCCTTTCAAATTGCAAAAGGTCTTTAATGATGCTTAAAATCCACCAAGTTGAGCGCTTTCGTCTGCCCTAAGCAGACTTCATCAGAATAATGAATCAACAGTGCCTCACATTTTTATACAATTCTATTAATTCAACAATTATTCAATAATTAACAAATTGGTTAATTAAAACAATCAAATATATCATTTCAAAAAAAACATTAATATAACAAATTGGGTTTCTCAAACCGAGTTAACCCCTTAATGCTTTTCTGTTATTTGATCCACTAACTAAAGTGCAACTGTGCTAATGAATACTTAAAAATATATATATTATCTTTATATATTGTATATTTTATTTGTTTTTAATATATTTTTAATAATTAACATTTAAATATATTTCTTAAAAAATTATGTCATTTGAATTGCAATATGTGTTTCAATATAATAAAAAAATAATAAAAAAATAAATAGTTTAACTTCATAAAAGGTGTTGATATTTTATATATTTATGTAAAAACTATATAGGTATATTTATTAAGAGAAGCAAGTAAATGAACATGTAAATAAACTTGTATATGAACTATGTTTCAAAATAAAATTTCAACATTGAAATTTGATAATTATGGTAATAGGAAACTTTAGATAGGTAAAATAATTGTAAGTGTCTTATGTTTCAAGACAATGTATACTCTTAAAATATAATAAAAATCACAATGTGAAATAATCTGATGTGATTAATAATAATAATGATAAAATAAAATTTAACATTAAAACCTTTTAAGTTAATTGTTAACCAGGTTATGTATAGTAATTAGAACATGTTAAAAAGTTTGTAAATATCCAAAATTTATCTTAAAAACAATTCTCCCTTGGTCCAATGAAATATATTGTATTGAGTTTAAACAAGATCAAACTGAGGCAGCTTTATCAATTAATATCGCCTTTATATTAATATATTCGTTGAGACCTGGAAAGTAATTTGACTTTAGTCTCAACTGCCACTTGATCTCTCTTTGTAGTAGGATGTTCTTAAAATCACCTCCCCTAGTATCTCTTTTTATTAATTCTAAAATGGCAAACTTAAAATCTGTAAAACCTTCACAATGTACAGAATGTTTATAGAGGGCACTAGTCTCTTTCTTTACCTTAATATCATTTGTATGTTCATAAATTCTCTCCCTAAGTGCCCTCTCGGTTTTACCCACATAGAAGGAGGTGCATTTAGTACAAGTGGCTAAATAAACTAACATCCTACTACGGCAGTTGCCTTTACAGAATGAAACCATGCTATTGAGACCATTTCTGAGTATTATATCTTCAACCTGGTTAATATGTATGCATTGTCTGCAACTCCCACACTTAGTTGTACCTTTCTTTATGTTCTTGTCAAATGAAATTCTATCTCTTTCAAACAATCTTTTAAAGTTCATGCCAGTCTTGTATGTCAATACTGGCTTATTTCCAACAACTTCATAAATTTCTTTGTTGGTCTTCATAATAGACTGATTGTTTTCTAAAATTTTAGTAAAACAATCTGAAAACTCATTGTACTCTACGATACATGCCCTCGAAAAATCTTTTGTATTGTCCCTTTGATGTTCATTATATGTCAGTTTTTGACCTAGCAGGGGTTTGTACTTAATCCCCCACCCTAAATATATTTCATCCAAAATTTCACCAACTAAATCTCTAGGATATCCTCTTTCTAAGAATTTTTCCATTAAAAATACAAACTCGTTCAATAAATCCTTGCATTCTGAAGTCATCCTTGCAATTCTAACAGCCTGCCCCTTAATTATACTTTTCTTTTGATGAAAAGGGTGTAGGCTGTTAAAATGAAGGTAACTGTTACACCAAGTATTTTTTCGAAAAATATTAGACTTAAAACCTTTTGCTTTTTTACTAAGAGTAATGTCCAAGTAATTTATACTTTGATTCTGTACTTCATGAATAAAAGACAAAAAGTTGGTGGTTTCATTGATATATTTCATAAATTCCTCCAATTCATTTTCATGGTCATCTTCCCAAACAAGGAAGATGTCGTCCAAGAACCTAAGATAGATTTTAATGTTTTTCTTGAACATACTGGGGAAAATATATTTCTCCTCCCAACCAAGGATATTGTATATTTTATTTGTTTTTAATATATTTTTAATAATTAACATTTAAATATATTTCTTAAAAAATTATGTCATTTGAATTGCAATATGTGTTTCAATATAATAAAAAAATAAAAAAATAGATAGTTTAACTTCATAAAAGGTGTTAATAGTATACCTTAGAAAATTGAACTTAAGTTTAATTAACCATCAAAGAGAACCTTTTAACAAAAATACACATGGGGAGATTCTAGAGAGAGATATGGCTTTCACTTCTACAATTCTAACCAGGAGAAGTGTTTATAATCCCCCACTACATCCGGTTATTAATATTTTTGAAACCATAGTAACTAATGAAATTTATGAAACATATGGAAAATTTAAAGGAGGGACTACAATTAACAATTTAAATGAAGATGAAAGAAAACTCCTTGATTCCTTAAGGGACAAGGTTAACTTAAGATTCATGCAACCAGACAAAGGTGGGGGAGTGGTTATTTTTCATCAGGAAGCATACAACGATGTGTTAACTGCCTTGTTGAATGATAAAGAAACTTACACTACTGTTTCATTTAATGAAGTTCAAATAGCCTATAGAAGGATAGACTCTCTGTTAGAAGAGTACCTTATAGAAAATAGAATAGAAATTGGGAGTTATAATTTCTTAAAACAAAAGTATCCACGTATACCCCAATTCTTCGGAATACCCAAAATCCACAAAAATATTTTGGAACCTCCTTTTCATCCTATAGTTTCAGCAAAGAATTCTAAGACCCACCCATTGGCAGTATTTATTGATCAAACCTTAAAGGACATTGTTAAAAAGCAAGAACATTTAGTTCACGACTCATGGGATTTTCTGGGTAAAATTAATAAACATTTGTGGTCTGAAACTTGTAAGCTGGTTACTATAGATGTCAAGGACCTTTTTACATGTATTCCTAGAGATATGGGGTTTGATTATTTTGAGAACAGCATTCATAGATACCTAGAGGCTCCAACTGACACCAAACTATTGATATTAGAGTTGACAGAAGTTGTTTTGGATAATAATTTCCTATTGTTTCAGGGAGAATATTATAGACAAGTGATGGGGGTAGCTATGGGGGCAGCATGTGCCCCCATATACGCAAATCTTGTCCTCCTTGGTTGGGAGGAGAAATATATTTTCCCCAGTATGTTCAAGAAAAACATTAAAATCTATCTTAGGTTCTTGGACGACATCTTCCTTGTTTGGGAAGATGACCATGAAAATGAATTGGAGGAATTTATGAAATATATCAATGAAACCACCAACTTTTTGTCTTTTACTCATGAAGTACAGAATCAAAGTATAAATTATTTGGACATTACTCTTAGTAAAAAAGCAAAAGGTTTTAAGTCTAATATTTTTCGAAAAAATACTTGGTGTAACAGTTACATTCATTTTAACAACCTACACCCTTTTCATCAAAAGAAAAGTATAATTAAGGGGCAGGCTGTTAGAATTGCAGGGATGACTTCAGAATGCAAGGATTTATTGAACGAGTTTGTATTTTTAATGGAAAAATTCTTAGAAAGAGGATATCCTAGAGATTTAGTTGGTGAAATTTTGGATGAAATATATTTAGGGTGGGGGATTAAGTACAAACCCCTGTTAGGTCAAAAATTGACATATAATGAACATCAAAGGGACAATACAAAAGATTTTTCGAGGGCATGTATCGTAGAGTACAATGAGTTTTCAGATTGTTTTACTAAAGTTTTAGAAAACAATTGGTCTATTATGAAGACCAACAAAGAAATTTATGAAGTTGTTGGAAATAAGCCAGTATTGACATACAAGACTGGCATGAACTTTAAAAGATTGTTTGAAAGAGATAGAATTTCATTTGACAAGAACATAAAGAAAGGTACAACTAAGTGTGGGAGTTGCAGACAATGCATACATATTAACCAGGTTGAAGATATAATACTCAGAAATGGTCTCAATAGCAAGGTTTCGTTCTGTAAAGGCAACTGCCATAGTAGGATGTTAGTTTATTTAGCCACTTGTACTAAATGCACCTCCTTCTATGTGGGTAAAACCGAGAGGGCACTTAGGGAGAGAATTTATGAACATACAAATGATATTAAGGTAAAGAAAGAGACTAGTGCCCTCTATAAACATTCTGTACATTGTGAAGGTTTTACAGATTTTAAGTTTGCCATTTTAGAATTAATAAAAAGAGATACTAGGGGAGGTGATTTTAAGAACATCCTACTACAAAGAGAGATCAAGTGGCAGTTGAGACTAAAGTCAAATTACTTTCCAGGTCTCAATGAATATATTAATATAAAGGCGATATTAATTGATAAAGCTGCCTCAGTTTGATCTTGTTTAAACTCAATACAATATATTTTATTGGACCAAGGGAGAATTGTTTTTAAGATAAATTTTAGATATTTACAAACTTTTTAACATGTTCTAATTACTATATACAACCTGGTTAACAATTAACTTAAAAGATTTTAATGTTAAATTTTATTTTATCATTATTATTATTAATCACATCAGATTATTTCACATTGTGATTTTTATTATATTTTAAGAGAATACATTGTCTTGAAACATAAGACACTTACAATTATTTTACCTATCTAAAGTTTCCTATTACCATAATTATCAAATTTCAATGTTGAAATTTTATTTTGAAACATAGTTCATATACAAGTTTATTTACATGTTCATTTACTTGCTTCTCTTAATAAATATACCTATATAGTTTTTACATAAATATATCAACTATTAACACCTTTCATGAAGTTAAACTATCTATTTTTTTATTTTTTTATTATATTGAAACACATATTGCAATTCAAATGACATAATTTTTTAAGAAATATATTTAAATGTTAATTATTAAAAATATATTAAAAACAAATAAAATATACAATATATAAAGATAATATATATATATGTTTAAGTATTTATTAGCACAGTTGCACTTTAGTTAGTGGATCAAATAACAGAAAAGCATTAAGGGGTTAACTCGGTTTGAGAAACCCAATTTGTTATATTAATGTTTTTTTTGAAATGATATATTTGATTGTTTTAATTAACCAATTTGTTAATTATTGAATAATTGTTGAAGTAATAGAATTGTATAAAAATGTGAGGCACTGTTGATTCATTATTCTGATGAAGTCTGCTTAGGGCAAACGAAAGCGCTCAACTTGGTGGATTTTAAGCATCGTTAAAGACCTTTTGCAGTTTGAACAGAGCTTCATTTTCGTTTTTTAGGTAACTGTCATGCCAGCTGGTATTATTAATGAGGTGCTGTAAGTTAAAAGTCTCACGACTTTGCTCTAACACTGGTTCTACTTAGGTGAAATAGCTCAGAGAGTGTGGGTCATTTATACCTAAGTAGAGGTTGTTTTTCAGCAGGCTATACAAGATTGAAGAGAGGGATAGGGCCTTTATTCTGTTAGAGTAGCTAAGGGTACTTATACCTGAGATCTTTTAGTGAGGAAATGTAGAGGTCAAGGTGATTTAGGTGCTTGGAAATGAGCATGCCATGCCAAAGATGGCATTACATTCAGTGATGGACCTGATAAAGGAAGAATAAATGGAAGCATAACTTCTTTGGACATTGAGGAGATACCAAGAAAGATAAGCTGTACATAATAGAAGGATTTTCTAACCACAATCTAGGCATGGCAATCAAAGGAGAGTTAATTATCAAAATAGTTATCCACGTCCAGGTCATATTAAAGTAGAATGTTATCTATGTTATCTATAGAGTTCGCAGTGCAGATTCTATATTTACCAAATAATCTATGCTACATATCTTGATGTTAAGGGTAAGCTCGTGACTGACATAATATACATTTGTTTTGCCTAGTCCTTGCTGGGGAACTTTTGTATCAGTATAGGTTCATAGGTTCATAGGTTGGTACTAGGTTAGTGGCCATGGGGTCTGTACAAGCCTAGCCATAACAATTCCCTGGCTATTTCTTCCCACAGTATTTACTTCCCTGGACCCCTGTCTAGCAGGGCGACTGACATGATCCCCGGGGTGAACTTCCTATCTCCCATCCAATCATCAAGGTTCCTTTTAATGTGGGCCAAAGAGGCGCTCTGCTTGACATGTATGGGCAGTCTATTCCAGAGTCTGGGGAGTCTCTGGGTCAGAAACCTATCCCTCCAGCATGTTTTGCTCATTGTGATGACAAGGTTTAGATCCCTGGAGCATGTGTCTCTGAGGGATTGGGATTTCTTTAAGTGTAGCATGTCCAACAGCTCTGGGTTTGACATGGCCTTGTATGTTAAGCAGAGATTGCCTCTGAGTAAATGACATGCAACAGAGTATAGGTGGAGTTTTTTTAGACGGTCAGCATAGGGCATCTGCTTTAGGCCTGTGATTCTTTTAGTGAGGTATTTCAGTGGCCTTTCTAGTTGTTGCAGATGTCTTGAGAGATACATACCAAATGGGGTGTTGTATTCTATAATGGGTCTAATGAGGGATGAGTACAGTGGGACAATGACCTCCTTTTTTCTGAATGAAAATGCCTTAGTGATGAGGTGTGCCACATAGAAGGATTTCCTGACTGTTGTGGCGATGTGGTTACCGAAGGTGAGACCACTGTCCACCTGTGTCCCTAAGTCTCTTATCACACTTTCGGTGTTTAGTGTACAACCATCTATGTGGTAATTCACGGGTACATGTTTTTTCCCAAAGGGGATAACTATACATTTCTTGGCACTGAGCTTGAGCCTATGGCTCTGGCACCAAGCATCTGTTTCTGTAAGGCCCTTTAGTAGAATATCCACATCATTTGGGGTCATCTGTGAACTTTGTTAGCCAGAGTCCCTTAGTGTTGGCTTGTACTTCAGAGAAGTAGATGCCAAACAAGAGAGGTCCCAGGACTGATCCCTGAGGTACACCACTTGTCACTTGTCTGGAGCTGGATTTGGAGTCGGCTACTTTTACAGTGTGGGTTCTGTCAGTAAGCCATTTGGCAACCCATCGAGTGATGTAGGGATTAATGCCCAACTTTGTAAGTTTATCTATGATTCCAGAGTGGGGATGGTATTGAAGGCCTTGGCGATGTCCAGATAGGCTGTGTGGACCACCTTACCATTGTCCACAGCTCTGGAGACTAATTTGAAGAAGTCAATCAGGTTCAGGAGACAAGATTGGCCCTTCATGAACCCAAACTGCGAAGGGTCCAGTGTTTGAAAGTTGCCAATGTCTTTGTTTATAAGTTCCATGATAATATGTTCCATGGCCTTGCAGATCACGCTTGTCAGACTGATGGGGCGGTAGTTCCCGGGATCCAAGGTGGATCCCTCCTTGTGGAGTGGGATAACTATAGCTGTGCGCCACTCAGTGGACATGAAGCCTGAGGTGAGGCTATGATTAAAATGACACTTAGGTGAGGTGCCAGTTCATTTTGTAGTTCATGTAATACACAGCCTGGGATGTCATCTGGTCCCATGGATGTTGTTTTCTTAGCTTTGGAGGGTGCGTTTTTTACCTGTGTGGCAGTTATTACCAGAATTTGTCAATCTTTCTGTATTGAGATGGGTCCTTTAAGGGGTGAGAGGGAGTGACGTTTGCACTGAATCGATCTGCCAGGATATTGGCAATATCCATGGGATCAGTATATTTAATGCCATTCTGTTGTAGCTCAGAGCAGATCTGAGCATTGCCATTTAGATTCTTGACATAGCTATAGTATGCCTTGTGGTTGTCTTTGGAATCTTTGGCAATTTTATTTTCGTAACTAGCTTTGGAGGATTTTATGAGGGATCTCAGCTTCTTACTGAGGCTGGTAAGGGAGTTTTTTGCATCCTGGGATTTTCCTCTTTTCTGCAACAGTTTCTTCCTTTTGTTGTAAAGTTTGTTTATGGCAAGGGACCACCAGATTTGCTTCCTTTTTTGAAGGAGGGCATCTTGGTTCTATTGAAAATGGTGCGATTCATGCATGAGTGGATGTGCTTGTACATTGCCTTAGTATAGGATTCAGCAGTCGAACTTTCAGTTCTCGTCTGCATGGGTGTCATGAAGTTTGTCAGCTCTGACTTGAGTAGCATGAAGTTGGCATTGGAGAAGTTTTTTATGGAGGTTTCCTTACTGGGGGGTCGGGGTGGGATGTGGATGTCAAGGGTGATTAAATTATGGTCAGACATGACCAAAGAGGGGGTGACCATAGGTTTGGAGCATCAATTTCCCATGTTGGTAATGACCAGGTCTAGGATATTGGAGCCCCTGGTTGGACTAAGGATTAGTTGATCCAGGGTGTTGGAATTTATGAATTCCAAGAACCGTTGGGCAAAGGTGTTGGTACACGAGTAGTTTTCCCAGTTAATGGCAGGGTAGTTGAAATCACCAAGTATTAGTGTGTGGTTGTATCTTAATATTTTCCAATATGTTTAGAAAGGTGTAGTGAGACTCTTGCAGCATGGTGGGGGATCTGTACAAACCTCAACAAAGAAAGCAGCCACACCAGTCCAGTAGTTAAGGCAGTTAAGCTCACAATCAGGCAAAATGTCCAAACAGATTTTATTAACGTGTCAAAAAGACTCCAGCAATAAACTCCACACACGTTTTCGTCTATTGGAAAGACTTCATCAGATACAACAATATCCTACATTCAACCAGTTTAAATACTTTAACCAAAACACTAATTGGTTAATTAATAAATCAATATTAAAATATTTAAAGTCAAAAGGACTTAATAAAAAAACAACAATTTCCAACAAATGAATATAACAAAATACATTGAAATATAACAAGTACATCCTGGTCCACTTAAACCACAGATACAAATTATTAAAATAAAAAACTAGACTAAAAAATTTTTTTGAAATACCTTATAAAATTCATAATACACATAACAATGTTGATTTGCTAGTACAATCAGCAAAACGAATAATACAAATAATAAAAACAACTTAGGCACAATTAACCTAAATATATTGTGCCTTAATTTTTAAATACGGAACAATCGAAATAGATTCATTAAGACCAGGGGATCTGTTAGCCTCCAACAAAATCTGCCAGTACGTTTCTTTATGGGCAAGGCGTGCCTCCCATGGACCCCCCCTGATGTCCTTTGGAACCACCTCCAATACAAAAAACAAAAACTTAGCATTATTGCATGTGGTGGTATGTTTATACAAGGCACTGGTGTTTTTGCACTTAGAAATATCATAAATGTGCTCATATATACGCCTAGAAAATAACCTTTCGGTTTTGCCAACGTAAAACGCTGGACATTGTTGGCATATAGCCAGGTAAACCAAACCACCAGTCTTGCAATTATAATGACCCCTGACCTTAATGTCCCTACCTCTACTTTCCAAAAACACATGACTAGCCTGAAGTATGTACTTACAGGAGGAACAATGACCACACTTGAAAACCCCTAAATTAGGTCTGGAATGCAGGATGGAAACATCTTGTTGTTCTAGGGTTTTTTTGATGTTAATACCCCTCCTAAACACGGTTTTAACATCCCTGCCCTTAAAGGTATCTAGGTCGGTCAACTCCTTGAATGTGCCCCATTCCTTTTCCACAATACTTCTTATGTGGGAGGCATTTCCACTAAACTGGGTAATAAAAGTAAAACTACTTGCAAACTGGTCAGTTTTATTGGATGTAGAACTATCTGGGATGTTAGCACCAGACCTACCCAATATGGGAGCAAATCTAGATGACCTAGCCAAAGTAACCTCCTCTTCAACGGCCTTAATCAGTGATACAGGGTAACCCCTTTCTAAAAATAGTTTTTGTAGTATACCACATTCCTGCTGATAATCTACATCTAGGGAAGTCATCCTGGAAATCTGACGTATTGTCCCTTGAGTATCCCCCTTTTTTGAAAATTAGGGTGGGAACTCTGATAATGTAAATAACCATTGGAAAATGTGGGTTTACGATAGATGCTAGATTTGAACCCACCTTCAACCATGGTAAGTGTTACATCCAAATAGTTTACACTATGTTGGAAAATATGGTGTGTAAACTTTAAAAAATTGGTGGTGGTATGGATGTACTGAATAAATTTCGCTATATCCCCCACGGGACCCGTCCAAAAAATACAAACATCATCAAGGAATCGAACATACAGATTCCAAGATTTAGAAAAGGGGCTGTCCAGGATAAATTTCTTTTCCCAAATGTACATAATAATATCAGCATAGGTAGGTGCACAATTGGCCCCCATTGACACACCTGTCACTTGATGGAAATATTCCCCAGAAAAGAACACAAAATTATTCTTTAAAACTACTCCCATTAATTCAGTGATGGTATGCACGTCATTATTAGTAATATTGGGGCATTCCCAAAGGGCCTCCTCTAACCATTCGAGACCCAATTCGTGGGGAATAACAGAAAAAAGATCCACCACGTCAATGGTTAGAAATACCAAATTGGGTACAAGTAATTCTGATGTAACACGACGCAAAAAGGCCCAGGAAATTATGGTCAGACATGACCAAAGAGGGGGTGACCATAGGTTTGGAGCATCAATTTCCCATGTTGGTAATGACCAGGTCTAGGATATTGGAGCCCCTGGTTGGACTAAGGATTAGTTGATCCAGGGTGTTGGAATTTATGAATTCCAAGAACCGTTGGGCAAAGGTGTTGGTACACGAGTAGTTTTCCCAGTTAATGGCAGGGTAGTTGAAATCACCAAGTATTAGTGTGTGGTTGTATCTTAATATTTTCCAATATGTTTAGAAAGGTGTAGTGAGACTCTTGCAGCATGGTGGGGGATCTGTACAAGCTACAATTTGAATTCAAGTCTTATTGGGGAATTTCAGATGCATTGTGTTGGGCAATTAGCCTAGTGTTGTGAATATCCTTGGTGAACCTGGACACTCCTCCACCTTTAGTGTTTCGGTCCTGGTTTGGTGGCTGAAAAGTGTGGTAAGACTTGTAACCTGGTATTGCAGGGGTGCTCTCTGGAGCCTTGAACCAGGTCTCAGTTACTGCACAGATATTGATGTTCTCCATTTTTAGGAGTGCCTTGAGAGAGTGCATTTTGAGGTTTAGCCTTCTAGCATTGAGTAGCATTACCTTCAGATTTTGCATGCTTGTACCTGTTACCGTGGTGGTTTTGTCCTTTGAACTTTGCCTAAAAAAGACACAATAGGGGTGGCAAGACCTTTAGCTAGTAACCTGAATCCCAGGGGCAACAGGTGCAATCTCTTGCAAAGCATCATGGTCTGTCGATCATGTCACCCTAGGCAGACAGATACTGGATCCCCTTTGAATGACACCAGAAGCTTAGCCAATTGTTGAAGTCAATCATTTTGTCCTTATAGTGTGATATCATTCTGAGTGAAGGCAGGATGCTACTCAGGGCTAGGGTCATACCTGCCTGGGCCACATGATCTGAGAGCTCTTCCATGTCCCTTTTCATGTAGTCCAGGGAGGTATGTCTCATGTCATTCACTCCAACATGGACAATGACAGAGTTATATTTGTACTTGCTGTGGAGTGACTTGAGTGCATATGTTATATGGTGGATCCTGGCACCCAACAGGCAGATGACTGTAATTTTCTCCTTGTTCAGCCTGGTAAGTGGGACATCAGTGTGCCTGACTACAGAGTCACCTATGACTAAAGTGTTCGGTACGTTGCCTTGCCTTAGGGGATGTTTTTGGGTGGCACACTGGTGTTGTCAGCTATGTGACACTTTGGTTGTGATTGGTGTTTGTTTGTGTTTCAGGTTCGGAGGTCCTTGTTGCTTGGGCAGGTTACTGTTAAGGCCCTCCACATATGTGGGTTTAGTGTTGCTATGTGTGGGTGTTGATGGTGTGGGTTTAGAAGGGCTATGTGTTGCTTGAGGTGTAGTGTGGGTGTTAACCTTCTCCTCTTGACTGTCTAGCACAATGTTGGGTGGAGAGAGCTTTGCTTCCAGTTTGGCTATGTAAGTGCATCTCTCGCAGGTTGTAGTGTTGGGTTGTAGGAGGAGAGGGTTGTCTGTGTACATGAGGTAATTGCTGCATTGCCCCAGTATGCCCAGATTCACCAGGTGGACAGGAGAAATCACCGGAAGCTGACCCTCTACATGCCTGGTTTGGTGCTTTTTTTTGGCAAGTACAAGAGCTGTTTTCCCTTACCTTAGCGAGGTATTTTGCAATTATAGGCTGTTTAGTGCCTACCTTTAATTTCTCCTTATTAACAAGGAGAGTTGAGTGCTTGTATCAGTTTAAGACTTCCTAGTGCTTTCCAGCAGGTTTTAAAGCAAGTGCTAGTCACAGGGATGCCTAAAGGTAAGAATGGGACTTGATAACTACCTTCAATTTGCAGTTATCAGTTAACTTGGCTTTGATAGTTTCTCCATATCAGGTTTCACACTAGTGACATTTTTCTGTACAGAACAAATACCTATGACCTTAATGTGAGTTATATCAGATTACCTATCCAGCAAATTATGTCTGGACTCATGTTTGGAGAGTTTGTTAAAAACCCATCATGGAGGATGGTGTTGAAGGCCTTGGCAAGGTCCAAGTAGGCTGTGTGCAATGCATGCCTTTTATCAGTGTCCTCTGTATCCTTTTTGAAGAGCTCAACTAAGTTGTGTAGGTTCATAGGTGTGTACTAGGCTAATGGCCCTGGAGCCTTTACAAGCTTAGCCCATAAGATTACCCTGACATCATGCCACCCGACCTTAGTCTCTAGTGCCTCTTTCAAGTAGAGCCGCTGGAGTGATTGCCTGGGTGAATTTTCTATTTCACATCCACTCATCAAGATTTCTCTTGAAGAGAGCCAGTGAAGCACTCAGCTTGACATGTATAGGAAGTCTATTCCATAGCATGGGCTGTCTGTGGGTTATGAACTTGTCCCTCCAGCTTGTTCTGTTGTTTCTGGTAATGATGTTGAGGTCTCGGGAGCATGTAGTGCAGAGGGATTGGGATTTCTTTAGATGTAGCATTTCTATCAGAGCTGGGTCAGACATGGCTTTGTAAGTCAAGCAGAAATCGCCTCTAAGTAGGCGATATGAGACAGAGAATAGTTGGACTGTTTTGAGTCTGTCCATATAGGACAAGTGTTTAAAGCCTAAGATCCTCTTTGTGAGGTATTTTTGTGTCCTCTCCAGTTGCTGTAGGTGTCTAGTGAGGTACATGCCAAATGGGGCATTGTACTTGATGATTGACCTAATGAGGGAAGAGTACAGGGAGACATGACCTCTTTCTTCCTGGATGCAAATCCCTTAGTAATGAGATGTGCCACATAGAAGGACTTTCTGACCACAGTGGCAATGTGGTGGTCAAAAGAGAGGTTGCTGTCAACCTGTGTTCCCAGATCTCTTATGACGCCTTCTGTGTTCAGTGGACTACCATCGATGTGGTAATTCATGGGAACTGGGTTTTTCCCAAAGGGGATGATGACACATTTTTTGACATTCAGCTTAAGGCCATGGTTCTGACACCAGTCATTGGTCTCAATGAGGCCTTCCTGTAGGATGTCAACATCACTTGGGGAGTTAATTATGGCTCCCAACTTGCAATCATCTGCAAACTTTGTCAGCCAGAGTCCCTTTGTGTTGGCCTGGACTTCAGAGACGTAGATACCAAACACGAGACGACCCAGGACTGAACCTTGTGGGACTCCACTTGTGGCTCATTGACAGTCTGACTTGGATTCAGCTCCTTTCACACTCTAGGTTCTATCTGTGAGCCAATTTGCAACCCACCTAGTGATATAGGGGTTGATGCCTAGCTTAGTGAGTTTTTCTATGATTCCTGAGTGGGGAATGGTGTCAAAGGCCTTGGCCAGATCAAGGTAGGCTGAATGAATCACCTTGCCTTCATTCACGGCTCTGGTGACTGACTCAAAAAAGTCAACCAGGTTGAGCAGGCATGATCTACCCTTCACAAAACCAAATTGTGTGGGATCCAGAGTTTGGAGGTTCCCTATATCTTTGTTTATTAGGTCCATGATGATGCATTCCATAGCTTTGCATATCAGACTTGTCAGGCTAATGGGGGTGATAGTTCCCAGGGTCTGTAGTCACTCCTCCTTTGTGGAGAAGGATGACTATAGCAGTGTGTCATTTGGTAGGGACAAAGGTTGAGGTGATGCTATGATTGAACAGGGCACACAGGTGAGGTGCCGGTTCACTCTGTAGTTCATGTAGAACACAGCCAGGGATATTGTTAGGTCCTATAGAAGCTGTATTCTTGGCCTTGGACAGTGCTGTTTTAACCTGTGCAGCAGTAATACTTGGTGCTTGGCAATATACTAATATTGTGACTGGTCCTTTGGTAAGGGAGAGAGGGGTAAAGTTGGCACTGAATCTGTCAGCCAGTATATTGGCAATATCTGTTGGCTCGGTATAGGAGGTGCCATTGTGCAACAGCTCCGAGCAAATCTGGGTATTGCTGTGGAGATTCTTTACATAACTATGGAAGGTCTTCTGGTTGTCCTTACTATCTGCTGCAATTATGTCTTCATAGCTAGCTTTAGAGGATTTGATGAGGAATCTCAACTTTTTGTTGAGGATGATAAGGGAGTTTTTCCAGTCTTGAGACTTCATCTTATTTCTCATCAGTTTTCTCCTTCTGTTGTAGAGTTTGTTTATGGCAGGGGACCACCAGATTGGCTTCCTTTTTTTGGAGGAGAGCATTTTGGTTCAATTGGGTATGGCAAGATCCATGCATTTGTGTACATGTTTGTACAGGGCATTTCTGTATGACTCAGCGGTTATGCAGTTGTTCTCCAATTTCATGGGTGCCGTGAAGTTAGCACCTCTGTTTTTAGGAGCCCAAAGTTAGCTTTGGAGAAGTTTTTCATGGTGGTCACCTTTACGGGGGTGGGGCTAGGGGTGGGAGGGATGTGGATTTCTAAGGTGATTAGTTTGAGGTCGGATCTAACCAGGGAGGAGTTGACTATTGGTACAGAGCAATGGTCACCTATGTTAGTAATGACCAGGTCAAGGATGTTGCTACCTCTAGTGGGGGGTAAGAATGAGCTGGTCCAGGGCATTGGAATTAATGAATTCCAGGAAACGTTAGGCAAGTGTATTGGTACATGAGTAGTTTTCCCAGTTAATGGAGGGGTAGTTGAAGTTGCCCAGTATGAGAGTGTTAGGTTGGACCCTAATATTCCCCAGGGGGCTTAGGAAAGTGGAGGTGGCTTTTACAAAGCTAGACTGGTATGTTTCCAGAGATATAAGGCCAACCTACAACACATTAAATCAAGACCTCATCTGCCTGAGTTGGTGGCAGCTCAGCTGGATATACAAGATCACATAGCAGTTATCAAAAAGACTAGCCCCCGGATTTACTAATCTTCCATGCAGGACTAGTTTAGTCCTGCAAGGAAGCAGCAGTTTACGACGGCAGCGCACCATGCATATTAATGAAGGTGCACTGCCTGAGCTGCTAATATTACACAGAGTGTGTAAGAGTGCAGGGGGTGTGTCTGAGAACAGAGCTTTCAGAATATACACGCCCCCACAATGAAGAACAGCAGAAAGGCCAAAGGAATTAGTGAGACCGCTCATAGGTGTCCGCATATCCCCAGCAACATCCCCCCACGTATACAACAGCAATAGTAAATACAAATCAAATAAACAAACCTTTTTTTTTTTATGAATCCGATTAAAGCTAACTGTAGGTGCGCGGGTGTGCCCATCACTTAGCTACGGTTAATGCAGCTTAAATGGCTGAAGAGGATAACAAGGAAGATATATGCAAATCAAGCAATATAGCAATAGTGTAGTGGGCAGAGCATTCACCTTACAAGCAGGCATTCCCGGTTCAAGTTCCACTTCAGCACATTTCATTTCCCATGGCAAATCATGTTATGACCAATATTTTAGTTGCATAACCTACTAAATAACATATATTTGTGAACTGGAGTACTGCATTAAATGCACATGTAAGGTGTCATAACGTTGCAAAGTCCACAGATAAGCACATGTGCCCCATACAGTATATGTACACAGGAATCATGGATATAAATGGAAGGTAAAATGTGTAATGAATGACAACTCCATACAGCTTCCAAATCCCCCACCTTCCCAAGAACGATTAGAAATTACTGTCTAAATCAGTGCCATTGTAAGCGGGAGTAAGCAGTAGTAAGTAAGTGTAAGCACCAATAAGCTGTAGTAAGCATATTTAAGCACTAGTAAGTAAGTTAAAGGCCATTTGCATGGGGGTAAGCAATGCGCACACAGGTTAAGCAATATTGAAGCTAACTCTCTGTAAGCATATTTAACCGGAGGTTAGCATTGCTTACCCTTGCACAAACCCATGCAAACCCACTTACAACTGCTCAGAAGTGCCTTAATCACTCTGTATTCAATGGCCCATGTTCTGCCCAGCAGCAAAATAAACAACCTTGCAGGTCTTGAACCCAGGACCCTATATACTATAGTTACAGTAGTTAACCATCAAGCCATCCCAGCAATACAGAAAGATGAGGTATCACCAAACAAGTCCTCACTATAATAAAAATCAAACTGAACCTGTGACAGCAATCAGTATACAGTCATATGTTCTATAACCCACTACATAACATAAATATGTAAACTGGAGTACAGCAGTAAACCCAGATGTGAGGTGTAATTGTAATAGAGTGTTGAAGTCCCCAATAAAACACAAGGACCCCATACAGTGTATGTGCACATGAATCATGGATACCAGGCATATATATAAGATGTAATGAATAAGAAATCAATGCCAAAATGAAAATATAATGCAAAGTCTAATGTAAGCAGCGCTAAGCATTGCACAGGCCAGCTTAGGAGGTGTAAGCAATGTGTATGCCAGCTAACTCAATGTGCCCAGTGGTATATCCCTTTAAGCAATCCCAACTTTAGGTAAGCATGTTTGCCCATAGCCTAGCCCTTTCAAAACTGGCCAATCATGGAAAAGTGCGGGAAATCAGCACTACTTAAACCCAGTAGGCGGGAATACATCTCATAACTGGTTGTAGCTTCCACTTGCAGGCACAATGGTGCAGCACTGGTGCATCCAGGAGTCCAGAGTCATGGCAGGACTCCTTGTCAAGGACCATGAGCAGAGACCGCTGCAGGGCCACTACCAGGGTTCCCAATATAAGGTGGAAGCCTGGGACTGTCTCACCCGTGACCTTACCAGTGCCACTGGCATACCCCGAACTGGTGAGCAGGTCAGGCATCACTATGCTGACCTGAAGTGGTGTAAGGGGGACCTCTTAGAGCAGTGGATCCAATGGGCTAGAATGGTAGGGGCTGTCCCAGCTGTGTGTAAGTATCACTGCACTATGTGTGTAATAAATGCCAGCTCATGTATATCATGGATAGGTATGGCTAAATATTCCTCTTATGTCCTCCACAGCTGCAAGTGAGTGGGCCATGAACCAGGAGGCCCACTGAAGTTGCCTGGAGAGGTTGTGATGCGAGGCAGGTCAGTAATACTCTTGCATGTACTGTCATAGGAAATAAATCTAAAAGTATTAGTAAATTAATTCCCTGTATAAAACCTGTATTGTTTAAGGAAAGTACTGCATACACTGGAGAATATGGCAGGAAGAGTTTCATATAGTTTGTATGTAAATAAAAACGTAATAGCCTGACAATAAAGGTCTAACTGCTGGACTGCATGTGTATACTCTGGTATCTTATGGTAATGTAGATTTCCAATCACGTAATAGTATTGTTGTATTAAGCACTGTTACCCACACTGTGCACCATAAATAGAATGTGTATGAATGCCTGTATATGACTGGTATAATCCCCAGAGGCCATTTAGTACATCTGAGAGACACATACACAGAAAACAATGAAAAGGCAGACAACAAAATCTGAATAGCATATGCAACTGAGACGTGAACTGTCTTATTTTTAGCACACACAGCCATGGTTCAAATCCTGGCAGTGGTAGTAGTCTGCATACAGAATCATACCCCACAACCATACAGATATGTCCAGAATGTCCAGTAAAGTGGCCCATATCTGCTGCCTGTCAACCTGTTCCCCTGGGAAATCAGTGGGATGATCCCAAACATATAGGCAGCAAACAGGAAATACAACTGATTGACACACATCTATGAGAACAAAGCTGGCACACTAGCAACTCCCCAAAACCTTATGAGTAAGAAGCCACTTTACACCCCCATTTACATCCCTATGTTGTCAAGCTGTGGCCAGAGTGTGTACAGTAACAGAATGAGATGTATGTGCATAATAGTAATGTGGAATCTGGTACTGTGTATGGCAACATTCAGGTAGTGCTAAACATTTCTCCCACAGGTCTGTCAGATACCAAAACTGTGCCCAGAAATACAAGAATGATACCCTGTACTGGTATTGTTTACTTTGGTATTGTATGGCATTGTGACTGATGCAGTTGCTCTGAATAATAAGGTATTACTCATCACTGTTGCCCACACTGTCCTACAAAATATAACTGTCTAGGAAATTCTGTATATGAGTGTTGTAATACAAGGTCAGAATGCAAAACCACAGGAGAATTATAAGACAGAAAGCAGATAGGAGATATACAGCAATATCTATATAGCACACACAACTCTGATGGACAGTGTTTAAGTTGTAGCAGACACAGCCATGGTCTGAATCCTGGGAGTGGAAGTAGGCTGCATACAGAATCATACCCCACAACTGTACATATAAGATTAGAATGTCCAGTATATGGGCCCATATCTGCTGCCTGTCACTCTGTCCCCCTGGGAAGTCTGTGGGATGATCCCAGATGTTTAGCAGCAAACAGGGAATACACCTGATTGCCACACATCTATGAGAACAAACCTGTCACTCTAGCAACTCCTGAAACTGTTATGAGAATAATAAGCCAAGTATGTCCTATCTACACCCCCATGTTGTCAAGCTGTGACCAGAGTGCATACAGTAACAGAGTGAGAGGTATGTGCATAATACTAATGTGTAATCTTGTACTTTGTGTGGCAACATTCAGGTAGTGTTAACAAACATTGCTCCCAGAAGTACATTGGTTACGGACACCGTGCTGAGAAATAAAAAACTTGATACACTGTACTGGAACTGTTTACTCTGGTATTGTATGGAATTGTAAGTGTTGCAGTTACTCTGAATAATAAGGTATCACTGTCACCCACACTGTGCCACATAATATAACTGTGTAGGAAAGCCTGTATAAGAGTGTGGTAAGTCACTAAAGGTTGAAAAGGGCAATAGTCTAGATATGTCCCGGTTCACCTGCATGTGGACAAGACATGGCCAGTGTCTATGCAGAAAGAGATGGACAGCTATGTGCACAACATCAACCCGGAATCTGGGAGTATGTGTAGAAACAGTTAGTGTTAACAGACATTTCCTCCACAGGCATACCAGGTAAAAGGTGTATACTGCAGGTAAAACCAGTTCATGTATAAATATGATGACAGCCATATCACTGTCCAAACTAAGGCTATAGGGTAGTGTAGTAATACTTGTAAGGTACAGATAGCACTGACTAGGAAAGTAATGTGGACTATAGGAATATACTAGTTGCTAATTGACATCTTTCTCTCCCCCCCACCATATTCCAACAATAAACTACATACCCACCTCAACTGGTATGTAATGGCTTCACTGTTCTGATTATGTCCTATTGGTTGATATTTATTTAAATCTGTTTCCATGCATGTGCCATACTGAAATATTCTAACATTGGTGGCATGGTGCCATCAATGTACCTGCATGCTGTTGTTATTACCACTGTGGTCCCATATATGCATGTGTTCCATTTGCTATGCAACTGCTCTGTATCTGGTGTCTGGGTTAATGGCAATAACTATGCATGCTGTTATACCTAACACTGGAATGTGTTGACTATTACTAACCCACATATGATGATAAAATTTAAACACCATAGCACATTTGGGAAGGCCTGTCCCAGCGGACCCACCTGTCCCACCTCAGCTGGCCGTGGCACCGGGCACCAGCACGTCTGGGGCCCAACCCAGGACCTCCTCATCCATTGGTTCTGCACCACCTTTGGGTGGAATTGACTCAGGGGATGGGGCTCCTTCCCCTCTGGGAGCGGGTGCAGATAGGAACTTGTCACCTGTCACCAGGTCTGGGTTGTGGTGCATAGCGAGCTCTGCAGGGAGGTTGGAGATCTGCTACACCAGCTCGAGGGACATGTGTTTCAACTAGAGGGTCGGTCGGGCTCTGCAACTCAGCCCCCAATGCAGCCGCCTTTGGGGCTGTGAAGGTGCAGTGGTGATTGCCCATGGGTGGGGACCTCAGTCCCACTGTTTCCACTAGGGGTCTCATGGACTTCTGATTTCCCAACACCCCTCCCCATCAAGGTGTCTAACTCCACGTGTCATATACTGCCCCTGTATGCATCTTGTTTGTCTTGTCTGTTAACTTACCCAACCTACCTCCCCAAATATACCTACTATCCCTCTCCAACATCCCATTCTCACCTGAAAAAAAAAGGGCAATCTGTTCCCAAAAATAATCTCGCCCTATACATAGCTGTCCATTTCGCACGTGTCCACTGGACACATGTAATCTGGTCTAATTGGCATCACAACATATTATTGTTGTCCTCACCCCTCTCTCAGGGGTTTGATTCATAGGTTCATAGGTTCATAGGTTAGTACTAGGCTATCAGCCCTAGGGCCTATACAAGCCTAGCCATAACAATTCCCTGGCTATTTCTTCCCACATTATTTACTTTCCTGGACCCCTGTCTAGCAGGGCGACTGACGTGATCCCTGGGGTGAATTTCCTTTCTCCCATCCAATCGTCAAGGTTCCTCTTGAAGAGGACCAAAGAGGCACTCTGCTTGACATGTATGGGCAATCTTTTCCAGAGTTTGGGGAGTCTCTGGGTCAGGAACCTATCCCTCCCTGTTCTGTTTATTGTGATGACAAGGTTTAGATCCCTGGAGCGTGTAGCTCTGAGGGATTGGGATTTCTTTAAGTGTAGCATGTCCAACAGCTCTGGGTTTGACATGGCCTTGTATGTTAAGCAGAGATCGCCTCTGAGTAGACGATATGCGACAGAGTATAGCTGGAGTTTTTTAAGGCGGTCAGCGTAGGGCATCTGCTTTAGGCCTGTGATTCTTTTAGTGAGGTATTTCTGAGGCCTTTCCAGTTGTTGCAGATGTCTTGAGAGGTACATACCAAATGCGGCGTTGTATTCTATAATGGGTCTAATGAGGGATGAGTACAGTGGGACAATGACCTCCTTTTTTCTGGATGAAAAGCCCTTCGTGATGAGGTGTGCCACATAGAAGGATTTCCTGACTGTTGTGGCGATGTGGTTATCGAAGGTGAGACCACTGTCCACCTGTGTCCCTAAGTCTCTTATCACACTTTCTGTGTTTAGTGTACTGCCACCTATATGGTAATTCATGGATACATGTTTTTTTTTCCCAAAGGGGATAACAATACATTTCTTGGCATTGAGCTTGAGCCCATGGCTCTGGCACCAAGCATCTGTTTCTGTAAGGCCCTTTTGTAGAGTATCCACATCATTTGGGGATTCAATAATGGCTCCCAGTTTGCAGTCATCTGCAAACTTTGTTAGCCAGAGTCCCTTAGTGTTGACCTGTACTTCAGAGAAGTAGATGCCAAACAAGAGGCCCCAGGACTGAACCCTGAGGTACTCCACTTGTCACTTGTCTGGAGCTGAATTTGGAGTCGGCTACTTTTACAGTGTGGGTTCTATCAGTAAGCCATTTAGCAACCCATTGGGTGACATAGGGATTAATACCCAACTTAGTAAGTTTATCTATGATTCCAGAGTGGGGATGGTGTCAAAGGCCTTGGCAAGGTCTAGATAGGCTGTGTGGACCACCTTACCCTTGTCCATGGCTCTGGAGACTGATTCAAAGAAGTCAATCAGGTTCAGGAGACAAGATCGGCCCTTCACAAACCCAAACTGGGTGGGGTCCAGTGTTTGAAGGTTGCCAATGTCTTTGTTTATAAGTTCCATGATAATACGCTCCATGGCCTTGCAGATAAGGCTTGTCAGACTGATGGGACGGTAGTTTCCGGGATCCAAGGTGGATCCCCCCTTGTGGATTGGGATAACTGTAGCTCTGCACCACTCAGTGGGCACGAAACCTGAGGTGAGGCTATGATTAAACATGACACTTAGGTGAGGTGCCAGTTCATATTGTAGTTCATGTAGTACACAGCCCGGGATGTCATCTGGTCCCATGGATGCTGTATTCTTGGCTTTAGAGAGTGCATTTTGTACCTGTGTGGCCGTTATTACTGGAATTTGGCAATCTTCCGGTATTGAGATGGGCCATTTAGGGGGTGAGAGGGTGGTGAAGTTGGCACTGAATCGATCTGCTAGTATATTGGCAATATCCTTTGGATCAGTATATTTAATGCCATTCTGTTTTAGCTCAGAGCAGATCTGAGCATTGCCATTTAGATTCTTGACATAGTTATAGTCCAAATTTACCTCCAAATTCAGTGTATATGCACAGCAGTTGCAGTAGAAGAAATGGGCAGCTATGGACCTTCCCTACACCAGTCCTGCACATCCCTAGCTATTTTCCTGCTGTCTTACCCTCTTTGTGCCCCTTTTTCACCACTTTCCTATCAACACTTTTTTCTTTTCTTTTAAAGAAATTAGCGTGGGGGTAAGTGGGAGTAAGCACTTTTAAGCAGCAATAAGCGGGTTTAAGCCTGTTTGCATGGGGGTAAGCAATGCCTACACAGGTTAAGCAATTGAAAAGCTAACTGAGTATGAGAAACTGTAACCGGAAGTTAGCATTGCTTACCTCCGTGTAAACCCGCGCAAACCCGCTTACAACTGCTTAAAAGTGCCTAAGTCACTCTGTATCCAACGACCCTTGTTCTTCCCAGCAACAAAATAAAGAGCCTCTGCAAGACTCAATCCCAGGACCCTGCACACCATAGCCAAAGTGATTTACCACTAAGCCATGTCAGATATACATAACCCTGATGTTTTCACAAACATATCATCCAGCCCAGTCATTCAACAGTATAGGGAATGTATTTCAACATGTATATATGTGTGTGTGTGTGTGTGTGTGTGTGTGTGTGTGTGTGTGTGTGTGTGTGTGTGTGTGTGTGTGTGTGTGTGTGTGTTAATATCTAAATAGATAGAACATATCTATATATGTAGATATATATATATATATATGTATATATATATATATATATATATATATATATATATATATATACATACAGATGCATACATCTATAGATATATCCAGGGAATTTTTATGGCTAGGCTTGTATAGGCCCTAGGGTTGATAGCCTAGTACCAACCTATGAACATATGAACAACTATATGTCTATATATATATAAATATATATATACACAGCAATTTATATATATGTAAGCAGATATATATATATATATATATATATATATATATATATATATATATATATATATATATATATATATATATATATATATATATATATATATATATATATTTTTATATATATATATATATCCATACAGGTATATATGGACATACACCTGTAGATAAAAATGGGAACATAACAAAAACATATATGTCCACATGCACCTTTAATGGGGTTGAGAGGCCCCAAACAACATATGTCTCGTACGAACAGGTATTCCTCCTCCCACAGCCAAAAACGTCTGCCCTGCAATATACTACCAACTGTTGCAGATCCCATAACCAGGACCTGACACAACATGGGCACAAGATGTTAACAGTACTCCAGCTCACCTGTATGATGTCAGGCCGGTATCAGTAACATATCATGCAGTACAGTCTGGCAAATATAGGGAATGTACAATGTGGAAGCAATCAACATCCCTAGGATACATATACACAGACACATATATGCAGATACATATATATATATATATATATATATATATATCTATATATATATATATATATATATGTATGTAATTACACATACACATGCAGAGATATGTATAGGAAGATACTTATGTAGAAGGTGCATACAATATGGAACAGCCACTATGCCTACAGTTACTACCTTACCAGCTGGACACTGTATGAGTCACCCATACAAATGACAATCGCTGCCTGCAACATATACCCACAGAGAAGTCAAAGGATATAACACCACACACAGGTTTATTTGTGTACTATTAGAGTTTTATATGCCGTCATATAGCTGTTTAGACACTGACGTCCATATAAACAGAGTAATGCAACTGTGAAACAGTTATACTAATACAGTAGTCTGGAAAGGTTGACATATGTTGCTGTCCAGGTCGAGGCCTTCAAGTCGTACAATAGTAAAGACAGACTGGGCCACAGGATACCAGACAATCAACAGTAAGTAATGCAGATGTATTGTTTAGCAGCCTCTAGCTACACTCTATACACAATCCCTAGGGGGTAATGACCTCAGATGACACAATGGGATGTAACTGTTACATAATAAGGCATAACTGACACTATCACAATCACACTGACAAACAGAACAGTCTGTATGGCAGGAGGCAGTAGGCCTGCATTTACCCAAGGTGGATTGTATGGTAATGTACATCCAGATACCTTAAGGCAGCTTACCTCTGATACCCCCACATGTTGTAACAGCCTAGGTTAGTTATGGTGCATCCCCCCTAGACTCAGTAATACAAGGCCATATACCACTGTTACATACACTGGCTTCTGAAGTGCATAAAAGCACACATGTATTGTGTAGGTGAAGCTCACACATATATGACCCCAACCCCACAGTATGTGTGGGGGACACAAACGCAGTGGACTGAAGGCAGGAATGGCAGCATGACATACTTACAGCCAACTACAGAACAACCCCTGACAGCATGTCATATGTGCAAAGCCTGGTAAGTAGGTGGAACACAGAGGCTGGAACACAGGCCCATATGTGTAAAACTGTTCTCATACACTAAGCAAGTCGCTGGTGTTACAGGATAGTCTGCAACATACCCTTAGTCAGGAATATGAAGTTAGAAACAGAACTAGATGTAGCCATGTACTGATAGCACTCACCACACACACACACACACACACTGCCAGTGATATATCTGACACAAGACCTGTGTGGTGATTAGACAAAACATAATAGGCACACCTCTGGCCATCAAGAGGATAGGCCCACAGGTGAGAGCTATGCAGACAGACTGCATTCCAAGTTAAACTAGTATGTACACACAAACCATGTAACACCAGTGTTATACAATGCATACAACAACTCTACTCCAACTCTGTCTGTAGTTCTGGAACCTCCTACAAATATGTAGCTGGCCCGAGTGTGCAGGTTCTCCTGTAAGAGCTATTGCTACCTGCTGTCTGTAGCACTGATGTCCACACACAGGAAGGATGTCCATCATACAGGAAAGATAAAGGGACTACGCCCACATGATGTAGGGATTTATAGTAGTTGGTTGCCATGACAGTGGTAATTGGAAGTACTACACTGCATGCTGCATGCAGGTAGCAAGTGGAGGATACTGATTGGTGCAGAGGCCATCACCTGATCATGTGCATCACCTACAAATTCCATGCTGCAATCTATGCAAAGCAGCTCATTCCATTTACTGGAGAGAGAGAGAGAGAGAGAGAGAGAGAGAGAGAGTGCTCATATAAGAAAACAAACAAAAAAAGAAATACTAAACACTCTAGAAGAGTCTGCAGTCCCAGAACAGGTATGTGAAGTATATATGTATGTAACTGACCGTAGTACTTGGTTCATAATAATGAGATAGATGATGTGGAAAGCTTTATATGTGCCTTCAGCTGTTGTTGTAATGATGTTCAGCTGAACAACTGCTAAGGACAATACAGTCCACCCCTGTGGGTAGTGGGCTTTACCCCTCAACCGTGCGGAGCAGCACTGACTGATAAGATGTAAGCCATCATAGTGTGTGTTGTGTAATGGGAAGTATGTATGTTATGAGGCCAATAGCTGGTGGTGGAAGTAATGCCATTATGATGGACACGTGGGATCCACAGCCCACCCCTTGCAGGATACTCAGATTTATCTGTATTGTAGCATGCAGGAATGCCATAGGTATGTAATAGGGTTACCTGCAATCTGGCCCTAAATATACCCCCCTAATGTCAGGCTGTGTCCATATGTGGCACCTGTCTGTGTTGTAGCAAGGCAGAACAGTGCAGCTGTGCAGGAAGGTCTTGTGAGATTGTGGACCTGAAGTCTGAATGTACCCCACATATATATATATATATATATATATATATATATATATATATATACATGTATGTCCACATATATACAGATACCCATGTGTAGACATATATATGAGCACATATATACATCACATATATCTACACATATATAGAGATATACTTATATGCACGTCTACATGGGTTGACTACATATGCCTGAAAACCAAGATACCGATGCCCAGAATACCGAGCCCACAATACCTAAAGACCAAAAGCACGTAATTGCACAATACTGATGCCCACAATACGATTAAGCAGTCCCTTGCACTATATGTATGTAGCAGAGTCTGAATATTCATTATTTAAGTGGGGCGTTATCTGTGTAGTTTCGTACAACGGCTGACATTGCAGACATGGCCGACCAACATTATGATGCGCCTGGTAACATGGGCGAACTTTACCCAAGGCTGAAATCACAGAATTCTAAGGAGGTCCTGATTATCTATGGCTACATCTAACATCTGGAAAGAAAATCAGACATTAAACGGTATTGGTGCTGCAAATGGAAGTGGAGCAATAGCTGCAGAGGAAGAACAGTGAGAGTCCTTGTCTGAAGCTTAGAGACTGCTGAAGTCGATGCCACACAACCATGTGGGGGATCCTTTGGAAGCTTAGAGACTGCTGAAGTCGATGCCACACAACCATGTGGGGGATCCTTTGGAAGTTGAAAGGTACAATGTGTGTGGTACACGACGGGAAAAAGCTGCTATGTCCAGGGACACACTGTGCTTATTAGTGGACAATGCTTTGTCATCTACCTCCTTAAGTTGTGTACCCAGCCTACCTAATAGGAAGGCTATGTTACAACAAATACGGCGTGTACTGTGTGAGACCACATCTGCAGCATACATACCAAATATGACCCTGGAAACCTTAGATTTCAGTCACTTTCCCTTGCAGACGAGTGAATTCCTTGTAAAACAGGCAGCAGATCCAGGCTCTGGAACACATGTAGTAGTGTTCAGTACGCTCAACAACTTGCATGACCTGAGCAAAGCAACCATCTGGTTGATGGACAGCACTTATTTTTGCAAGGGCGCTGTATGCCATCAATTGTACAGCATACATGGCATTGTGAAGTGCTGTGGGTACAGTAAATGTGTCCTTTTAATATATTGTCTAATGTCAAAGAAATACCTATGTGCATATATCATGTTATGGCACCGTATTCTCTATCTATTTGCCTCCCACAACTTTACACTTTCTCTGCAGTATGTCCTATGTGATTATGAGGTTGCCGCTATCAAGAGTGTCAGGCTCAACTTCAGTGATGTAACGGCTAAGGGTTGTTTATTCCATTTTGGCCAGAATATCTGGCGCAAGGTGCAACAATTGGGATTGGGCTCATTGTATAACAGATGCCATACATTTCAATTAGCTGTCAAGTCACTCGTAGGACTGGCCTTTTTACATGAGTCAGAGGTAATTGCCACATGTCACACAATAAAGGAATCTTTCCCTAAGGAGGGTAGGGATGTTATTGAATACTTAGCCGACTGGTATGTGTTGGGCCATGTTCGTAAGTTCACAACACGATCTACAACAATTACAAGGTTCCCACCACTATTCCCTCTAACATTTTGGAATATTGCAGAGTTAAACAGATTATTCCTGCCACGAACACAAAACTCTGTTGAGTGGCATCTCTGTCTGAAATTTCTGCTAGGTAACAGGGCTACTTACCTGTCAGTCTTGATGATGTGCCTAACCAGGGAACAGACCAGTGTGCACCAGTTATGTGAGTGACTTGCTGCAGGATGTCCGCCCTCACCAAAACGTAGGCGTGTACTTGATAGGAAACATAAATTTCAAAGATTGCTGGATAACTGAGATGAGTATACTACAGTTGAATTTGTGAGATATATAGCTCGACTGCTTAAAATGTAATTTCAAATGCGCCGTTGTACCATTATGTGTTTATATCTCTGTTCATTGTCGTAGTGATGTTGTACACTCAGGAGGTGGTTTGTTGGGACTAAGTCATTCATGTTTTGGAGGACGGGAAGCTCATTTCAGCATGGTGTGTGGGAATTGGAATTGATTATGCCTTTTCAAATACTGTGAGTTGTTTGGTATTCCACGATCGGGTGTATGCGCAAGGAATTGGTTTTGTGGTTTTCTTCAGTATATGTCACTGCATGTTACAGCTGTTGGATCCATATTTTCGATATTATGGACTGGCAGTATTGTGGGCGTCGGTATTGTGTAATTTCGTGCTTTTGGTCTTTAGGTATTGTGGGCTCAGTATTCTGGGCATTGGGATTATGGATTTTCGGGCATATGTAGTGAACCCATCTACATATATACAAACACACACACAGACATATATGTATGTAAATACATGTCACCTATATTACTACCACAGTGCTGCATGCTATGTTCGAGGAAACAGCCCACATAGCAATGCACACAAATATCTACAGCTGTCAGTGTGTGTAACATGGATGGGTATGTCACATGTGAACCCTGTGTTGAGACCACATTGCCCTTGTCTGTGAAGTATGGAATGGGAATATGGAGAAGTATGACAGGTATAGTTGCTGAGGTGGTAAGGATTGGTAGATATAGAGGACAGGGGTTGGGAGGGTGGCCTAATGGTTAAGGTGTTTGCCTTACAAACATAAGGTGCAGGGTTTGAGTCTCACAAGGGATAATTGGCTAGCCTTAAAATGTCTCGCAAAGGCAGTTAGCCTAGTACTAATCTATGAACCTATGAACAGTCTACAGGGGTGGTATGTGACACATGTGGTGGGTAAACACCCTGGATGGTGTGTGTGGTCTGTGATGTGGATGCCCCATGGCTCCCAATATGGATACAATGGGAACAAGCCTGCCATCCACTGCTACTCACAACAGCAGTCCATGTCCTGAAGGTGCTTGGCCTGGAGGCTGAGCAGGAGGAGCATGTCAGCCCTGTGAATGTGCACTGGGTGCCTCAGAGTGATGTAGCACATCCCACATGTGTCTGTGGAACCCATTATGGAACAGAACCAGGACCTGCCCTCAGAGGACAGGAACATGTCTGTGTGTGCCCCCAGGGGGGGACAACATCCTCTGGGTTGGTTCCACCTGAGAGTATTGCTGGACCAGTACATGATGAGGCCCCAGGGTGGGACACACATACATGAGGAGGCCCCAGGGTGGGACACAGATGTGATGCAGCTGGGTAACATGTGCAGATGGGTGTGGAGAGGTGGTTCTGCTGGGCAATAGTACATATACATGCTATTGTGTCACTGTTATAGAACATATGTTGGTAGTAATAGTCTACACAATCCCGGAACATGTCTAACAGCATGCATAGATATCCCCAATAACACACAATGTCAGATGTGCAGCAATCACAAAGCAGCCATACCACAGGCATATATGAAACCATAGTGGCCCTGACAATGGCACACAGGTGAATAGTCTGTAACAGGCCAGCAATGATAGTGTCCACACAGGGAACATGGCTAAAAACACATAGCACAAAGTGTGGTGCAATACAATATCTGTCCCACTGGAAGGTAAGCTGTAGCAATACCCAATGAGTTGTGTGTACAGTTTGTTGTCACTGATATGGTGGGGGGGGGGGGTGACCGAAATGTGTATTTAGAACTGTGGTAACCTTGTTGTATGAGTTGTTCAGACCTGTTTACATCTTTATGTCTTTCAGGCAAGATGTTACATGCAGGGCTACCATCTCATTCAGCTGCTGAAAATGAAGTAGTGCTAACCTATTTAATCCAGCACTGCCCTGTCCTGTTTTGCTGGGCCACCCATGATCAGCAGGAGCAGACTGCCCTGTGGAATGACCTAGTCTGCAGGGTCAATGATGTCGGACTGTCCAACCGCAGTTATGAGCAGGTCCAGCATCATTGTTCTGACCTGCTTCGCAATGCCTGTTGGCCTGCTGCTGCAGTCCAGGGGGATCACTTCACCACAGGGGGGGGCATCCATCCCCCACTGACACGTGTGGAGGAGCTCCTGGCCAGCCTCATGGCACCTGCCCATCCAGACACTCACTAACTACCAGACACCTTTGTGGAGGTGGGTGTTGCCCACACATTGGCCGAGGAGAGTGCAGGTAAGGCCACAGGGCACATCCATAGACCACTGTTGGGTATACATCTGCATCGGTACAGGTAGATCAGGCATATCTGACATGTCATAGATATATTTTGTTGCTGCATAGTAGTGATAAACAGATGTCCATATGTGGTAGTATTGTGAAAATGTACTGTTGACGTATTGTAATAATGCACCCACCCTGTAGCACTGCCACAGTTGTGGCCACTGACTATGTATCTCTCACCCTCTTTTGTAGGTCCCTCCAGGATACCACCAAGACAGCAGTCTGTAGCTGGTGAGTATGGTTTATGTAGATGCTTGCCAGTACACGTAACGGCTATGGTATATGCCATGTACACATCTAACACACCTACCCAGATTGCATGCTGCACATGTGCACATATTTTTGCTGTGAAATGCATGGCATCACAGGAGTGACCATGATGGGGTATTGGAAGGGTATGTCAGACACCTGCATGATAGCTAACATCCTGTCACTGTAGAATGTGTCCACAAGCAGTAACATAATGGTGGGAGACATGGCCTACAGTAGGGACATGTTTGGAACAACACCCATATACAGTACAACAGCAGTGTATATACCTGTAGGACAATGGTAACTGTTGCAGAGATACACTATGGCATAAGGCATTACAGTGGTCCACATTATCAGCTGGGACTAGGCTGTAACATGTAATGTTCAGTGTATGGGACACTGCAAAGTGACACATATGTATACGGCTTACTCGTCATGCATCTGCAAAGAGGCTGAAGGAGGGGAAGGGGTGTCAGCATGACATACCAGTGTACTGCAGCAGGGATCCTAAGGATGCTAAGAATAGCTGTATCTGCACATAGTCAGGTTCAGGATCTGTGGCAGCCATAACCCTACCCCCACAACAATAGTGACGGCAGTGTGTGAACACCAAGGGATGTGCACAAGAGTAGACCTTGCAATCATACAGACTAGGGGGACATGTGTAGGGCAGACTGAACATACACTGGCAAATGCAGATGGCCCATGCTGGTATACCCCTGCCAGGAGTAGTGACTGCTGTAATACACACAACAAGAGGTGCGACAAACCTTCATGATAAGGGTGTGCACACATATGCCCACATGGTGTGTATGCATCATGGTCAGCATCCGCACACTTAACACATTCTCTAGACACTGAATGTGAAAGTACAGGACATATGTCACATATCGGGCTCATGTACTGCTAAGATATGTGGTGATGTGGTTTCATGGCAGATAAAGGATGGGTGAGTCATATCAATAAAGGTGCGTACACCCCCCTTAGCCATGGTATGCTCTGATGGTTGTCAGTGTAAGAGTATTGGATTGGACATACATGGTCTGCTGATGTTGAGAGCTGTGCATTAGACATCAGGCATTCAAAAATGACATCTGTCCACATATCATACCAGGCATGTGTTGCTGGAAAACATAGGAGCTGTGAGCATTAAAGCTGACATAACCGACACAGTAGTACACATTCAGCAATGGGCTGTACACCTGTGAGGTGTGGTGCACAGTACATGGCAGGGTGCAGAACAGGTGCACAGAAATACCATGTTCATGGGCACAGTGGTATCCAGGGGAAGGGGATTCACCTAGTGACACAACACATGCAACACACACATGTATACTCTTGCCAGCATTGATTGATTATAGCTGCACTGCATGCTGTTGGGTATCTTATGTTATGCATGTTGACAGAGGGGTAATAGGAGGACTGTATGTACTATCATTGTGCAACCTCACCTGTATATGTGTGAGTGTGTGTGTACATTCTGGTGGGTAGTTAGTTTGTCTGCAGGGTTACTCAGGTGAAGTGGAGGGATGTTGATGCATGTAGGATGCTTGTGTACATGTGTGTGTGTGTTTGTGTGGCTGGCCATGTATGCACATGTGTGATTGTGGGATGTTCATACAGCAGTACCTCCCTCTGGGATCATGCAGTACATGTACATGGACTGCCACATTACACATCAGGAATACTTGTCATGTGTGTAATCACAGGACAGCTGATAATATAATATGGTCTGTAGCATGTAACAGGCATCGAGAGGGAAGGTAGACACCAGGTACACCCTTAATATCGCATTCAGCATAAGGTCACCTACAACCCATGTATGCAGCACTACAGATGCATTGGGAAAGTACTAGTCAACACCAAGGAGTGTATCCAAATATTACAGTTGTCACATGATAAGCTGAATGAGCAGCATATCTGGCACATACTGAGCATTACATACACATGACACACCAGTGTGTGATATTATGGGTAGAACATTGTAGCCCACACATATAGGGGCCATGCTCATGATGTCTGGACATACAGTGGTTGCATACCGAATGACAGCAGTGAGGCCATGTAAAACCACTACACACAGGTCAGGCAGGTAATGTAGTAACAGGTCTTGTGTTGTGACTGCTTGTGTAGGCATTTATAGGACTGATATGTTAATGAGTGGTATCAATGTGTGTATGTTAACAAGTGTGATGCAGGATGGGGTACCACATGGACATATACGTGGGACTGTCTGTAAAGCCATGGACAGGTAGGTATTATGAAGGTGTGTGTGTGTGTGTGTGTGTGTGTGTGTGTGTGTGTGTGTGTGTGTGTGTACTGTTAGGCAATGCTGTACATGTTTTTAAAGTGCATTTATTGTTTTACCCCACAGGTGGCGAGGTGGGTCAGGGTCCCTCCTGCATGCAATCTGACATTGGTGTCCATACAGGCACCGAAGATGATGATAGTACTGTTGAGGCACAGGTGGGGTTGTCAGGGGCCGACACTGCACCAACATTTGACATCCCCCTTTTAGCCACCCCAACCCCACACACAGTTTCAGTGCCTATACACACCCCATCACCAGTGGCCATAGTGGAGAGACAGCTGGCGTTTGGTGGCAGTGCACAGGAAAGTGTGGTAACCATGCCTACTGTGTCCGGTCACAGCAGGCAAGACCAGATGTCCGGGAGGGCACCACATAGGCGGATATCCCAGGGTGCTCATGGTACAGCCACTGGGAATCATGATCCTGGCAGAGGCAACATAGCTGGTACCAGCATGCACATGTTTTAGGCTGTCATGGCGGTGCAGGCACGTATGGAATGTTACACCAGACAGGGCCTGAGGCTGCAGAGGGCTGCTCTCACATCTGCAAGTGACAATGCCCGTGAACTGGCTGGTGCCATCCGTGCATTAACTGAGTTTATGGATAGACAGTCTGGTGAGATGATGGGCCTCATCGACTGTGGTCTGTCCATGCTTGAGCATGTGGTGGGAGTGTGGCGACGGCCGTTTGGATGTAGGCCAGCAAAACCAACAGTTGGCAGTCAACGTGGATGTCATGACAACTTTCTGCATGACTCAAAAACAAAACCACAAACTGATAAATACCATTGTTGCAGGTCGCTGCACCTCTAAAAAGCTCCTAGTAATCCAGAGGTTATATTCAGGACTCCTAATAATCCAAAAAAATGTCTGTAAAGAACGCCAATAAACGAAAATACCAAACAGGAATTTTATTAAGCTTAAAACCAAGCTTTTTGTCGGCGCTCTGCACCAACTTCTTCAGAAAGCAAACTAAAAACAAAGAACAATACATCTGTCCCATTATTTAAGCATCATAGCTCCACTCAAACACTCCCCCTTGTGGACACACCTGAAAACTGCACATCAATGCACTTAAAAAACTTAACCACAGAAAAACTTTCCCTTAAGGAAGCTCTACTCTTAGTATAATCAGACTACTCGCTATATTATAAGCCGAGCACTTGTTCTCAAAACTTTTGCAAGTAAGCACTTTCGTACTAAGTAAGCACTACATCCACCTACCACCCCTGTGAATATCCACTTCCCTTAAAGGCACAGCACTCCCTTATACTGTTCTAGCATGTCGAGTGGTAGATTACTGGTGTCCTCTCCAGTTCAGCTGGTTAATCTGGGTATCTTGAGACAATGCTACAATTGTCTCATATACACAGAAAACCCTCTCCTCCTCCCAACAAACACAAATACATGTGAGAGATGCAACTATATAGCCAAACTGGAGGCTGAACTCTCTCAACTCAGGGCTGGCATGACCAGACAGGAGGAGATGGTAACCACACACACAACAAACCCAGTCCCACATAGACCTACCAGAACTGCAAACCAAAACACATAAAAACACAAAGACATACTCGGAGGCTCTAATAAAAAACTTACCAAAACAACAGAGGCTCTCAAAGCAGACATCCAAAAATCCACCACCTCAAAACAAAACACATGCAACACATACTTCAATAAATCAGTGTGTCAATCAATCACAGCCCTTAAGGCCAAAGACCATGCCTGATACACTAGTAATAGGTGACTCTATAGTCAGACACACTGATGTCCCGCTTACCAGACTGAACAAGGAGAGGGTGACTGTGAGCTGCCTATCGGAAGCTAGAATCCGCCACATAACACACGCACTCAGGTCACTCCAAAACAAGTACAAATATGACTCCGTCATTGTCCATGCTGGCGTGAATGACCTGAGACGTACCTCCCTGGTCTACATGAAAAGAGACATAGAGGAGCTCTTTGATTATGTAGCCCAGGCTGGTATGACCCTGACCCTGAGCAGTATCTTGCCCTCACCAAGAATGATGCCACAATACAAAGACAAGATGATCATCTTTAATAATTGGCTCAAGTATTGGTGTCATTCTAAGGGGATCCAATGTCTGTCTGCCTGGGTTGACATGTTGGCCAAGCCATGCTGCTTCGCAAGGGACGGCTTGCACCTGTCACCACTGGGCTTCTGGATATTGGCTAAGGCTCTTGCCACCCCCATAGTGCCTTTTTTTAGGCAAGGCTCAAAAGACAAACCCACCTCCTTAGAAAACAAAAATGAAAAAAAACTAAGGATAATGCTGCTCAACGCCAGAAGTCTAAATCTCAAGATGCAGGCACTCAATGCACTCCTCAGTATGGAGAACATCGATGTCTGTGCATTAACTGAAACCTGGTTCAAGGCTCCTGAGAGCACCCCAGCACTACCAGGCTATACCTTGTATCCGGCTTTTCGGCCCTAAAACCTGGGCCGAGCCACAAAGGGAGGGGGGAGTGTCCATTTTCATCAAGGACACCCACACCTCCAGGTTAGTAGCAACACATGAAGCATCAGAGACCATACAGGTGCAGCTAACCATAGGCAAAACTGCTATACAACTGGTAGCATGTTACAGACCACCCTCCCAATCTCAGGAACCCCACTCAGCCTTCCTGAAGACGTTGGAGGATATGAATGTATCACAAAATACCATCATACTGGGAGACTTCAACTACCCAAACATAGATTGGGTACATTATTCTAGCCCTAACACCCTAGCCCAAAGGTTCCTGGAATTCATAAATTCAAATGCACTGGAACAACTAGTCACCTCTCCCACTAGAGGAGATAATATACTAGACCTGATCATCACAAACATGGGGACAAAATGCTCCACACTGGAGGTATACCCCTCACTAGTGAGATCTGACCACAAACTAATCACCCTGGATATACATATCCCAACTCCACCCCCAGCAAAAAAGACCACAGTGAAAAACTTCTCAAAAGCAGACTTCACTCTTCTTAAGACTGAGATGGTATCCTTTAAGCCCACTGGGCCAGTGGATACCACATCGCACAATGCCAAATCCTTCACAAATGCTTTCTATGGACATCTCCAAGAATGCATGGATCATGCAATCCCAAATAAATCCAAGTCCCTCTCCACCAAAGGCAAGCGTCCTGTCTGGTGGACCTCAGCCATTAACAAATTGTATAACAAAAGAAGGAAGCTACTGCATGACAGAGCAAAATCCCATAAAGGGAAGACATCTCTGATCAACACTAGCAGAAAACTACGTTCTCTCATAAAAACATCCAAGGCCAACTTTGAGAGAAAAATCGCTAAGGACACTAAAGATAACCACAAAACCTTCTTCAGCTATGTTAGAAACCTGAAGGAAACCCTCAGATATGCTCAGAGTTAGTTCACAACAACAAAAATACACTGAACCCACAGATATTGCCAACATTCTGGCTGACAGGTTCAGTGCAAATTTCTCCCCTCCCTCACCCCCAAAAGAAGAAATACTTATCCCAGCTGAATGTAATCTCCCTGTCATCTCAGATGTCCAAGTGAGAACCGCCCTCAACAAAGCTAAAAACACAGCATCAATGGGACCTGACAGTATCCCGGGTTGCGTGCTACGTGAACTCCAAGAGGAGCTAAACCCGCACATAAAAATGCTATTTAACCTTAGCCTTACTACAGGATATGTACTTGAACACTGGTGTACAGCAACAGTGGTCCCACTCCACAAAGGGGGTACCTCTACAGACCCTGGAAACTACCGCCCCATAAGCTTAACCAGCCTGGTCTGCAAAGCTATGGAAAGAATCATTATGGAACTCATAAACAGAGACATTGGGGACCTACAGAGACTAGACCCCACCCAGTTCGGCTTTGTAAAAGGCAGATCCTGCCTTTTGAACCTGGTCACTAGAGCCATTGATGAGGGCAAAGCAGTCCATACAGCCTACCTGGACTTGGCTAAGGCCTTCGACACAATACCCCACTCAGGCATCATAGATAAGCTCAACAGCTTAAACGTAAACCCTTATGTCACTAGATGGGTTGCAAACTGGCTAAAGGACAGAACCCATAAAGTTAAAATCGCTGGAGCAATGTCAGACTCAAAGCCAGTCACAAGTGGTGTCCCACAGGGATCTGTCCTGGGACCCCTCTTGTTCGGCATTTATTTCTCAGATGTTAAAGCAAACATGGGAGGGTTGAGGCTGACAAAGTTCGCAGATGACTGCAAACTAGGTGCCATAGTCGATACACCAGCAGACACATACATCCTACAAAAAGGCCTCACAGAAACGGACAACTGGTGCCGGAGTCATGGCCTTAAACTAAATGCCAAAAAATGTATAGTCATCCACTTTGGGAAAAACAAAGTACCCGCAAATTATCACATAGACAGCAACCCACTGAGTACGGAAAAATTAATCAGAGACATAGGGACCCAAGTCAACAGCGACCTCTCATTTGACACCCACGTTGCCAAAGTGGTTAGAAAAACATTCTACCTTGCACACCTTATCATGAAGGGATTCACATCCAGATCCAAGGATGTCATTGTACCCCTATACTCCTCCCTCATCAGACCCATGATTGAGTACAATGCCCCATTTGGTATGTACCTCACCCGGCATTTGCAACAGCTGGAGAGACCACAAAAGTACCTCACCAAGAGGATCAAGGGTCTCCAACATATGTCTTATTCTGCCAGACTAAAGAAACTCCAGCTCTATTCAGTAGCATACTGCCTGCTCAGAGGTGATCTCTGCCTGACGTACAAGGCCATGTCCAATCAGGAACTGATGGACATGCTCCACCTCAAAAAATCCAAATCCATCAGGACCACGAGAGCTAAAGACTTAAACCTCAGCACAAGTATGAATAGGACATGCTGGATGGATAGATTCATAACCCAGAGGCTTCCCATGCTCTGGAACAAGATCCCAGTTCATGTTAGGCAGAGCCCTTCACTGACTCTCTTCAAGAGAAATCTTGATGAGTGGATGGGAGATTGTAAGTTTACCCCAGGGGTGACATCTGTGTCACTACTAGACAGCGGCACAGTAAACTAATTCTATTATATAAGGGGACCCTCACTGTGTCACTACTAGACAGAGGCACAGTATTCTAAATCTATTCTGTGCATTTTTGTACCATTTCATGGGGTGGCGAAAGCCACATCACTATGGCTAGGCTTACAAATGCCCCAGGGCAGATAGCCTAGTACTAAACTATGAAACTATGAAACTGTGCATCACCATTTGTATAAGATCAACATGACCAGCCCTGAATATTTGTAATCAAACTAATACTCTAGATTTTACGCCACCAACATAGCATGTATACAATCTTAAATACCTGGTAGACACTATAAACACACAAGTGGTAAACCCAGGAAAAGTATATGTGTGTAGCGCCTGTTTTAAAAAAGCCATGTAAATAAATCAAAATGCCATTCAGATGGTAACACAACTCGATGGAAGACTACAAACCATGAATTTATATAAAATATACAAAATACATCTATGAGTATACCTTGGAAATGTATGCTTAACATTGTTATGTTGTTATCATAACCATCTGATAATAGTAGCAGTATTAGTAGCAAAAAAAAAAAATAAATAAATAAGTTATATATTATATATTGATTGTATATTGTGTGCAGCGGCCGGTACTAGGAGGCTGACGTCCCTTACATAAAAGACTATTCTGATGAACGATCAAACTACACATCCCCCGCTTAAAATAATGGACCACAATGTAACCATTGATAAAGACATTAAAAAATAAAACCAATAATAACAAAGTAGCACTAAACCATTTTAACAATCAAAAAAGGAAGAAAGAAACAATCCCCATAAAATAGCTAAAAAGGTGGTCATTCCCAAGGGGATTAAATCAGTCTAAGAAGCTTCACCTAACTAGGCTTCTCAGTTTAAGAAAGCAACTAATAGAAAGCATGCTGTTTAGTCCAGGTAGGTGGTAAGCTTCCAATATGAGTTGCCACATCAACTCCTTGCATTCAAGTCTCAGAGAATCAGGACCCCCTGTGTCTCCATCACAAAGTTGGTCAATCACCAAAAATCACCAAAAATAAAAATTCATGATCTGGGTTGTCAAAAATGAAAATTCATGACCTGGGTTGTCTAGAATGTGTTTAGCCAGCACATTGTCTACTTTCCCCTTCTTGATGGCATATAAGTGTTCGTATAACCGTTCTTGTAGCTTCCTGTCAGTCTTGCCAACATAGAAGCCAGGGCAAACAGAACACTGGGCCAAATACACCACCCAATTGCTAGCACAACTGAGTCTTCCTTGAATAAGAAACTTCTTGTCCTTAATGGGGATTGTTTCTTTCTTCGTTTTTTGATTGTTAAAATGGTTTAGTGCTACTTTGTTATTATTGGTTTTATTTTTTAATGTCTTTATCAATGGTTACATTGTGGTCCATTATTTTAAGCGGGGGATGTGTAGTTTGATCGTTCATCAGAATAGTCTTTTATGTAAGGGACGTCAGCCTCCTAGTACCGGCCGCTACACACAATATACAATCAATATATAATATATAACTTATTTATTTATTTTTTTTTGTTACTAATACTGCTACTATTATCAGATGGTTATGATAACAACATAAGAATGTTAAGCATACATTTCCAAGGTATACTCATAGATGTATTTTGTATATTTTATATCAACTCATGGTTTGTAGTCTTCCATCGAGTTGTGTTACCATCTGAATGGCATTTTGATTTATTTACATGGCTTTTTTAAAACAGGCGCTACACACATATACTTTTCCTGGGTTTACCACTTGTGTGTTTATAGTGTCTACCAGGTATTTAAGATTGTATACATGCTATGTTGGTGGTGTAAATTTAGAGTATTAGTTTGATTACAAATATTCAGGGCTGGTCATGTTGATCTTATACAAATGGTGATGCACAGTTTTTCTGTGGTTAAGTTTTTTAAGTGCATTGATGTGCAATTCTCAGGTGTGTCCACAAGGGGGAGTGTTTGAGTGGAGCTATGATGCTTAAATAATGGGACAGATGTATTGTTCTTTGTTTTTAGTTTGCTTTCTGAAGAAGTTGGTGCAGAGTGCCAATGAAACGCTTGTTTTTAAGCTTAATAAAATTCCTGTTTGGTATTTTCGTTTATTGGCGTTCTTTACAGACATTTTTTAGATTATTAGGAGTCCTGAATATAACCTCTGGATTACTAGGAGCTTTTTAGAGATGCAGCGACCTGCAACGGTGGTATTTATCAGTTTGTGGTTTTGTTTTTGAGTCGTGCAGAAAGTCTTCATGTCTTCCGCCACGCAGGAAGCTAGTGGCACCTCAGATCCAGGGGATTTAACAATACTTATAAACCTTCTCACGGAAAAGTTTGAACATCTTTCACAGCGAATGGATGGACTTTTGCAAAGTGATGCTGTGAATCCTGTAGTGCGACCCCCCAGTGAACTGTCGACTGAATCCCCCTTTATGATACCGGCTAGTGGAGCCAGAGCAGAGCTGGGAGCCATCATTTCCAATGGCTCTAACGATCTACACAATCAGGATGGCGGCGACAATCCTATGGGCTCCATGAGAGGACACAGGAGCCCATTAAATAACATAGGAGCTTCTGCATCTAGACTTGGCGAGGTGGGGACCCTGAGGAGGGACTATACAGACTTGAACTTAAATAATTGGCTGAATCGACCCTTTTGTTTTTGTAATGGAGAGGATACCACCAACAAAGACACTTTTACTGAAGATCTTCCTGACTTTCCCACTAAACTCAACCAACTTGATCAAAAATTTATTGAGGCTCAGAAAACTACAACTAGAGGTCTCTTATTTTGGGGAATGCCGACGTGCGAAGATTGTCCCGAAAGGTCTTTGCTCGTGGCAATATCCCACAGGGTTGGAGGAAGGGTCGAAATTCCATCTCGACCTTTTGTCACTTTTTGATAGACATGGGAATGAATTAATCAATCTGATTTGCTCCCACTACCAGGAAGCTATCAATCAATTAACCATGGACCTTTCTAGCCTGGATGAGGAAATAAAGTTGGATATCCATTTTTCCAGGTATCGCTATGAATACGAGAGAGTCTTCAACAGCATCGACCAACATATTTCTAAGATGACTACAGCTAAAATTAAAAAATTAAAGAGGGACATAAAAGCTTACAAAGATGGGGCAGCTTACCCCAAACCCCCTAAATCCCAAGGGAACTTTTTAGGGAACAGCAGAGAAACTACAGGGATCAATTCAGTTTTGGTTGATACCAACCAACCTACGCACCACTAATGAAGCGGAGAATGGGCCTTCGGCAAGGCGAATAAACCATAGACCTTCAACCGAAGGAGAGGTTATCATTGGGTCTGGTCTTAACCAGGTCCAGCCAGCATCTGAAGCCCATGATGTAAATTTTCATGCCGAAGCCTCATCTCCACAACAAACGTCGAACCGCACAACGAGGAACAAATATAAAACAAGGAGGAATTGATGGACGACTGTTTAGCCATTCCTTCTCCCCCTATTCAAACATTGGAGATCCTTTACAGTACAGGCAAAGATATCAAAATTTACAATTTTTTCTCAGTTTGCTTTTTCCCAACCTTTGGTAGACATTTTGGCTAAAGGGTTATCTTTTGTACCCTCTAGTCGGGCTAGTGTTGGGTGGTCGATTTTGGACCTGAAATTATTTGTGAGAAAGTTGAATTTAACATTATTGTTGGGTAATTCACAAAGACCCAAGACCTTTTTTCACATACCTAGCACTTTCAACCCACCTCTTTTACCAACCATTGGAGTTTTCGAACAACTGTGCGATCTTGATATCCGTCACCTCCTTAATTCAAGACGACCAGCCCAATTTAATGTCACCAGAGAGGAGAAAGGCCTGTTGGAAGCTCTCAAGTCTGCACCAGTTAGACTGATGCAGCCTGATAAGGGAGGTGGATTGGTAGCTATGGACTTGGATGACTATAATGACAAGATGTTGGCCATCTTGGCCTCTAATACCTATCATGAAGTCTCTAGGAATGAGTTAAATGTAAATATGAGCCGTATCCGGTCATTTTTTGAGGAGATGTTCATCAATGGCTTAATTGATGTGGATATATACAATTATATCATTGTTGTATCACCTAAGATACCGGTTTTGTTTGGGAACCCCAAGATACACAAGAATATATATGATCCACCTATCGGCAACTAGTTAGCTAGAGGAGTATAACCTATGCAGCCGCTAAGGTGGTGGACAATATTCTCAAGAATCGTGTATCGTGTTCCACATATTTCGAGAGATTCTTGGGCTTTTCTAGAAAAGGTGGGTTCCGTCCCATTCAATGCTGATAGCTGCCTCTTGACGATCGATGTGGTTGATCTATATTCATCTATTCCCCACCTCGTGGCAGTCGAGTGGATTCAATTGGAAATGGGCTTCCATCATGCTCCGACAGAAGAGATCTCACTGGTCAGTGAGTTATTGGATATTATTCTCACTTGCAACTTTTTCTCATTCAACAACCGGTTGTTCCATCAATTGGTTGGTGTTCCCATGGGATCACCTTGCAGAGCCAGTGTGGCGAATTTAGTAATGGCCCATTGGGAGAGGGTGTTTGTTTTATATAATTTCCTAGTCCAAGAGAAAGTGTCGTTATACACAAGGTTCTTGGACAATATTTTTATCATCCTCAATGGTTCACAAGATGATGCAAATACCTTGGTGACTTTTTTTAATGGTTCTACCGAATTCTTGAAATTTACATCTAATTTTGCAACTGATAAGATTTGGATGTAGAAATTGAGAAAGATAGGACCATGAATCGCTTTGTGGCTAATATACATCAGAAGCCGACATTTTCAAATTCATACCTACACTTCGATAGTGAACATCCAGTCCACCAAAAGAGGGCTATCGTGAAGGGCCAATTTGTTCGAGCGGCCCGCATGATTTCAGAAGATAAAAAATTTTATGATGAGTGCAGGTTTATTGCTGACATGTTTATTTGTAGAGGGTATCCTGCAGATTTCGTCACAGATTTAAGCATGGAAGTGCAAGGTAAGAGGGCCAATGATCATTTTAGCCCCATTTTGGGGAACTTGAACAGCCGGTCATCAGGCTTGCCTCGTCCTGCTTGTGAGTCCGATAACTTCAACTATAATTTTATAATTACTTACAACTTGGAAGCAACTGACATTGTGTCCATCATAAGGAAGAATTGGTGCTTATTAACCACTGAGTCAACAGGAGTACCTGGGCTGGCATTGTACCCTAAGGTCACTTTCAGGAGGGGCCTTAACATCAAAAATATTTTGGAGTCTAAAATATTGGGTACCTCCCCCAGATCTGGGATGTACAAGTGTAACATGTGCAGGTACTGTAGATATGTTAAAGCAAGCACAGCCTTTTCCATTAAGGACAAGAAGTTTCTTATTCAAGGAAGATTCAATTGTGCTAGTAATCGGGTGGTGTATTTGGCCCAGTGTTCTGTTTGCCCTGGCTTCTATGTTGGCAAGACTGACAGGAAGCTACAAGAACAGTTATATGAACACTTATATGCCATGAAGAAGGGGAAAGTAGATAATCCGCTGGCTAAACACATTCTAGACAACCCAGGTCATGAATTTTCATTTTTGGTGATTGACCAACTTTGTGATGGAGGCACAGGGGGTCCTGATTCTCTGAGACTTGAATGCAAGGAGTTGATGTGTCAACTCAAATTGGAAGCTTACCACCTACCTGGACTAAACAGCATGCTTTCTATTAGTTGCTTTCTTAAACTGAGAAGCCTAGTTAGGTGAAGCTTCTTTGACTAATTTAATCCCCTTGGGAATGACCACCTTTTTAGCTATTTTATGGGGATTGTTTCTTTCTTCATTTTTTGATTGTTAAAATGGTTTAGTGCTACTTTGTTATTATTGGTTTTATTTTTTAATGTCTTTATCAATGGTTACATTGTGGTCCATTATTTTAAGCGGGGGATGTGTAGTTTGATCGTTCATCAGAATAGTCTTTTATGTAAGGGACATCAGCCTCCTAGTACGGCCGCTACACACAATATACAATCAATATATACTATATAACTTACTTTTTTTTTTTTTTTGCTACTAATACTGCTACTATTATCAGATGGTTATGTTAACAACATAACAATGTTAAGCATACATTTCCAAGGTATACTCATAGATGTATTTTGTATATTTTATATCAACTCATGGTTTGTAGTCTTCCATCGAGTTGTGTTACCATCTGAATGGCATTTTGATTTATTTACATGGCTTTTTTAAAACAGGCGCTACACACATATACTTTTCCTGGGTTTACCACTTGTGTGTTTATAGTGTCTACCAGGTATTTAAGATTGTATACATGCTATGTTGGTGGCATAAATTTTGATTATTAGTTTGATTACAAATATTCACGGCTGGTCATGTTGATCTTATACAAATGGTGATGCACAGTTTTTCTGTGGTTAAGTTTTTTAAGTGCATTGATGTGCAATTTTCAGGTGTGTCCACAAGGGGGGGTGTTTGAGTGGAGCTATGATGCTTAAATAATGGGACAGATGTATTGTTCTTTGTTTTTAGTTTGCTTTCTGAAGAAGTTGTTGCAGAGCGCCGACGAAAAGCTTGGTTTTAAGCTTAATAAAATTCTTGTTTGGTATTTTCATTTATTGGCATTCTTTACAGACATTTTTTGGATTATTAGGAGTCCTGAATATAACCTCTGGATTAATAGGAACTTTTTAGAGGTGCAGCGACCTGCAACAGTGGTATTTATCAGTCAACGTGGATGTGCTAGGACACCAAGGGGCCCCCGTAGTGGCAGTACCAGCCTTGGCAGTGTGGGGAGGGTGTTGTCCACACCACACCACAGCAGGCCACGTGCATCTGGTCCTGTCCAGTCCCAGGAGGGGGCTGGTACCAGCAGACATTTGTCATCAGCAGGTGAGAGTAGCACATCGAGGCTTGTACCTGGACGTGCCCATGGAACCCCTGGCAGGCACAGCCCACGTGTCCATGGCCGGAGGCAGTGAACTGCACACCCTGCCAGGTATGGTGTGCAGCTGTCCATAAACACCTGTGTAGGGCAGCCACATGTCAGAACTGTGTGCATGCATACCCACACAATATAGAAACACACCTAGGGCAACCCCATACCTACACACACCACAGCACCATGCTCAACTCACTGCAATACACCCCTCACCCACACACATGGTGTCAAATGTATGGCCCACTCTCAGCCTCTGGCAAACCAACATCACACCCTGTGCATATGATGATACCTGTGCCACATCCCTGTCATCCATACCATCATTGCAGGGACAGGCTAATATGGTTCTGATGCACATGGTGACTGTACTACAGTGTACCACAGTACTGCAGTGTAACATGTTGTAAGGAGTAAAGTGTAATGCATATATGGCAGGTAGTGTAGCCATCCAGCAATCATGCATTATAGCTGTTAGTAACACTGGTTGATTGTGGTCTCTATAATGTTATCCATTTGTGTTGTAGGTGTACATGTGTCAGCATGAGGATGGTCTGCAGTCATATTCCACAATGGGGTGTGGCACTGTGGTGACACCATGGCTGTGACATAACTGGGGTACAGTTGAACACATGTCACAGGTTACTAAATTGGTTATTGCCTGTGCCACATGGACAGGTGACCCACTGAGGCATGTATACCCTGCAGCCTGATATAGACCCATCCACATACATAAACACTGCTACTTGGCAACACTGGGATTAGACCCCTACCTAGCTATGCAGTGATACTGAAGTGTGTGGCTTACATTGCACACACCACACAGCATTTAGGTTGAGTTGTGTCCCAGGTTACATGTTACATGCAGAACATCCCCAAATATGTACAGTATGCTAATGGAATATGTAATGGATATATATGGACAATACGTAGTGTGACATACCTTCATATACACATTAACAGACACATAACAGGCAGACACACATCCAATACCAGGACTTATTGCTGCAAACTAACTTGACCATGTGTCCAATGTGTTACAGGTAGGCAGTTACAGGTAGGCTGCACACAGCACATGCATAACTGGATTGGATTATGATATCAGTTACTTGTATGGTTGATGGTGACAGTGGTAACCTTAACGTGGTACATGGGACATATATCGGGTTTACCTTGGTGTAAGAACAGTGTGCACAGCACCCACATCCCCCAGTGGATATTGTACTCCCTGAAACCCATGATGACACTCTGCCGTACCCACCATCACACATTGGCCGCAACTGCAATGCAGCCCACAGTATACCTCAAAAGTGGTACTACAGGGATATGCATCTAATGCACATGCCACATGCTTAGTAGGGTGTTCCATTGTTATGCCTGACCTATGGGCAGCAACAACACTATCTGTACTACTGTAATACGAGTATGTGGCCTTGGAATGCTGTACCCTACAGATATACGGACATGCACAACTACACACACATAACAGAACACAATGGGTATTCCATGCCTATCAACCCATTTGTAAAACACTGTTGTGCTGGTACTACAAGGCTCGTGTAGCCGGTATGGGGAGGAGCTTAACAGGGTACATGTAATGCCCCATACAGCAGCAGCCACAACTGACTATGGCAATGGGTGTTGCATTGGTTGTGAAGGCCCTCATGGAATTTCCAAGTACAGGTGCGCTAACACACAGACAATGCTATACTCAGTCATGCACACGTACACATGTGTCCGTACAGGGGTGCATCGCTGCAAGTGGTCATAGCTGTGTACCTAGCTATTGTCTAAGGGGAGATGGATTGTGTAGGTGTTATGTGTACAGTGGTATCCTGCCACCTGCCAGGTGGCAGCAGCCAGTCTATCAACAGACACTACTGTGGTGACCGTCAGGGTGAGAATGACATGCATCAGCCAATCCTCCAGGTGCCTTCTGCACATGGCCACTGAGGTGATCAAGTTGACATGTATGCAACAGCATTACAACACATGGTTAGTGTCTGTGATGGAGACCTGTACCCAAGCATGTTCTATTGACTGTGGTAGTGTAGTGGAGGTACTAGTGGCATGTGGTGCGTACAGGGTGACATCTCCTATATGTGCCAGTTCTTACACAGCTGGGCAGACATGTCAGTGTCAATCAAGCTTAGGTTGCCTGTACATATTTCTCCATGACAATAATACAACAACCACGAAACCATCAAATATTCAAAAAATACAACATAGAAATAAGCAGTCAGAAGGTGAGACAAAGAGAAGCAGCTTTAATCCATCTTATTCATCCGTCCTGGTACCTCGGCAATTCGCCTTCAATGGAACAAACATCCAGATATACACATTCTCTTTTATATACTCATCAATTAAACAATCAATCAATCAATTCATCAGGTATTTAACCCTATCGACGCTGTGACAAATCATCTAACATTCAATTACTATTATATATGAAAATTTAAATACAAAATCTAATTTATCAGAAAATATTAAATATTAAATCTAATTTAATGTAATAATTCATGTTGTTTTAAATTTTACAAATGTATACATATAACATTAAAATGCACATTTAGAAAATTAAATTAAATTAAATACACTCATAATTTCATTATGATTCAAAGATTCCAGCACACACAAGTCAAATTTCATCCGCTATCTAAATTCATCCCAACAGGAAATAATGCAAGGTACCCCATAATCATCCTATGCTCTAACCTATTTAATGCAGTCTTAAAATTTCCTGTACAGAAATGAGGTCTAGCAAGTACACTAAATACAAAACCCTCAATGTTACCATTATGTATATTGATAAAATGAGTGGCTACTGGACTATCCATATTTCCCCTCCTAATGTCACCCAAATGCTCCAAAATACGCACCTTCACCTTCCTGGTAGTCTGACCAATGTACCATACAGGCGTGATACAATCACACACCAAAATGTACACTACACCTGAGGACATACAGTCAAACCTTTCAAATGCCAAATATTTCCTTCCATTTATTTTCATCCCATGCATATTTTTGGTCTTATCACAAACCAAACAACGACCACAATGATACATCCCAACATTTGTATTAGCCAAAGGTTCTAATTTCCTATTTAACATTTCCTTTAAATTAGAATGCCTCTTATAAGAAAAGGTAATATGCTTCGGGAAAAGGGAACCAACTGTTAAATCTTCGCACACAACATGCCACAATTCTCTAATAATTTTTTCAGCTATATTAGAGAAACCTGAATATCTAGATACAAAAAATATCTTTTCCAAAGTAGTTGTGGTCACAGAATAATTACGGTTATAGTATATGTTCCTCCCTAATGTATGAGTTCTGCACATTCTATACCTTATATCTAGGAGTTTAGTGCTCTCATATCCTCTAGATAAAAGTCTATTAAAGGTTCCATCACATGCCTCTTCCCATAAACCTTTGTCTAATGTATTTCTCAAAATCCTCTTAAATTCGCCTTCAGGCAGGGCCTTAATTAAATGTGGAGGATGCATACTACGTGCGTGCAAAACATTATTAACCGCTGTTGGTTTCCTAAAAGTTTTATATTGAATCAAACTATCTTTCCCCACACAAAATTCCACATCCCAGCTGGATACCTGCCATCTGCACATCTGTACAGGGACTAACAGACATCAGCTTGGCAAGCAGCTATGCATTAGGATGAATTTGTTGACAGATAGATATTTGACAACAATATGTGTGCCATAATGACATATCAGAAGCCCTCACTAACATGTGCTGCACAGACGGTAGTCTACAGTTACATTCCACCTGTATTTTATTTATTTATTTTACATTTGTTGACATGACACATGATTGATCATTGCCCAGTAAGGGGTATATACTCTGACACAGCTCACACACCAGGGATACAACAGGAAGGCCTCAGTGTCCAGCTATGGCTGCAGGTGTGCCTTTTGTCAGTACTACATTTAGCACTCTGCTCCTGCCTGGGTAAGCACTGTCAGCAGTAGTGGTGCCATGATACACTACATGTCAGTGTGACAGCACATACCCTGGGCTACTACCCCTGTATGTAACATATTCATATGGATAACAGTGATGTGCAGGCCCCATGTATGTCTGCATCCCACACGTAACACTCACACCCCTTGTTACTGTAATGACAGCACCTAGGCGCATGTATTGTACATGGCATTACATACACTTATTAGCCATGTCATTACTCTGCTATGTTATCAGACTGGGTGGTGTGACCTGGTTACCAGGGCTAAGCCATCCTTAGCAAGTATCAACATTGTTGCAATATTACAGCTGAGCTGATTTGCGCACTGGTAAGTGACGTCTAGACTGTGTAAGCGCCTGTACATTTTCCCATAGCTTAGCACTCCTTAGCTTCGCACAAACCTGTGCAAACCCGCTTAAAGCTGTGCAAAACTGCCTTAACCACTCTGTATTCGACAGCTGTTGTTCTGCCCAACAACAAAATAAACAGCCCTTGCAGGTCTTGAACCCAGGACCCTGTACACTAACATCATAACACTTAACCACTACTCCATGACCACTCTGAAGACAACTGTTGTTTTACCAATATAGCTGTCAATACACATATTGAGTAGTATTGAACAATTGCCTTTACTTCTTAGATTGTATAGTCCTTGTTATTAATATGACTGTTGCATCACATATGTTGTTTCATCATAATGTACACATAGCAGATACATACAGTGAGATATATCTGGAAGGGTATACACAACCTTGAGGTTTACACATGACAGGAATATGGTTATATACATATAATGGGTCTATATATGTCTACATGTATACTCATACATATGTCTGTATACACATCTGTATAGTGCAACATATATATGGCCATGTGTACATCTCTTTGTATGTACACACACACGCACACACACACACACACATATATATATATATATATATATATATATATATATATATATATATATATATATGTACATACATATATGTGTATATATATATATATATATATATATATATATATATACATATATGTATGTATATATTTATATATATATATATATATATATATATATATATATATATGTATGCACATCCTATGTGTACAAATATGCCTATTTATGTGGGTATATATGTAGATATCTATAACTATATGTGCATACATATTTATTCTAATATACCTATTACTGTCGATATATATGTTGATATCCATATGTATATGTGAATATGTATCTCTATCTGCATATGTGTAGACATATATTGCTATGTATATGTATATATCTGAGTGTTTATATGTATATATATGTACATATACAAAGCCATCTATGCATGTCGATATGTATATGTGTATATATCTATATAGATATATGGATAATTATATATACATATATGCTCACCATATGTCCTGAACATGGAGTGGAGCCCTACCTCAGCCTCAATAGTCTCAGCCTCTGAGTGCAAGGGGATGTCAGGTATATATTGCAGGTATATTTGTAGACTATTGTTGCTGTAATAGGGATTGTCTTCACAGACATGATGTGTGTGTGGGAGGTCACATCTGCTTTTTACATGTGCGCCATTGGCTACTGACAGTCATCCTAAAGACATCATAGTACAGTACCACTGCTAGCACAGTAATACTCCTGTGAACTACAGCAGAGATATGGCCAATATATGTGGACAGTCTGACAAACTCTAGTCAGTCTAGAGGTATACACAGAACCTCTTAGTACAGGATATGTGGACCAAGCCTGACAATGTGGATGTTAACAGCCATGTAGATGGGTATATCATGTAAATACTGGTATACATTTGCCCCCATAGATTATGCATTCATACACCCTGTCTGTCCTGACACATAATAACCGCTGGTACAGAGGTGCCATGGCCACATACTATCCACTAGTTAGTGACATACATCTGTACAGCATCCCACTCCTTTGTCTGACATACATGACTGTTATGGTGGCTCAGCAGCAGTACATCTGGCAAGTATCTGGACATGACATCTCACTGGGTAAATACACTAAGCTGCTAGGCATGTAACAAAGCACTGTGGGGGCTACAGGCAGACTGCCTCAACACTTGCCTACATTTCCTATGGGGGAATACACATGTGCCAGCATAGATAGCAGTCTCTACAGGCATGTTACAGCACAGAGTAACAGACACCTGTGTGAAAGTGCATAACCACAACCAATGTGAACACAACCACAGCCACATATGGTAAGCTAGCATAATATTACAGTATATGGACTATCTGATCAACACCATCATCATTTGTGCCACTTACACACCAACCTTACATATACTGGGCCGCTACACAGTGTAGTCTGATGTCTGTCTGTGGCATGGGACATGTGTGTGTTTGGCCCTACAAATATGTAAGCTGACAGGGTAACATACAGTGGAGCAGCATGTAATATCAGAGAGAACAGGACCAAGAACAATGACATCTACCACTGTCTGTACACAGGCCAAGGTTCATATTCACAATACACACACTGTCAACAATCACCATAAGTACACAGACCTTAGTATTGTGCACACACCAGAGAATGCCCAGGTTATGTCCTCAAATATAACCCCTACTATACATAACATGTGTAGCAGTCTGATATCTCACTGGCTTGTTATCCGATATGATGTCAATAAATATGATGTACTGAACATATGCACCTCATACTGCATGACATGTGTACAAAGGTTGACAGAGCTGAGGCTTGAGGCACAAACACAGAGCCAATATTGACATGTTGCTGTGATAACCTCATACATTTACTGTTGTAACAGGGTTTGTTGCAGCATATGTGTTATGAGGGATATGAAGTCAGCAACTCTCATGGCTGTCACCATCTACTGACTGCTATCCCCACACTACCTTCTGCAGTTCACAGATAGGTGCTCTGTGGGTAGCACAAGAAATACAAGGCACCACACACTGCCCAGTCTGCAGATGACCCTACAGATGGGGATTCCTCATAAACATAGCACTGACGTGACAGGTATTAAAACATGTAGGACAGCCATATCCATGCACACCCTGTTAAACCAACATTACTTCAAATGCAGTATAGCAGCACTTACAGTCTGTAGGCAAGTCAGGCACACCCCCCTCCTGTGTGTTGGCCTGTTTCCACAGTGTATGCTGTTAGAGGTAAATCCCCAATCCATCTGTGATGCTGTTTGCCAAACAGCAGACTTAGTTCTTGCTCACAGTGAATGAGCATGAACACCAACATGATGTTCCTAGATATTGGAGCGTGTTTCCATGCAGTTGGTTATGGGAATGTTACCACAGCTGTTCCACATGCAATCAGCTAGAGGAGGGCTGCAATTCATGCAGAGGCCATCAGCTGATGATGAGCATCACTTACAGTGCACATGCTGCTGCCTAAGCAAAGCAGGTGTAAGTCTCCACATCCACCAGAGATGGAGTGAGAGAGGCAGACAGAGGCAAAGTTAAGTCAGGGAAGGGTGGGAGAGTAAAACTTAAGCATGTCTGTGTCACACACCTACCAGTTCAGGTTATTAAACCCATAACTGACTATGTATTGCTATCACATGTCTATGCAGTTATTGGATGTGCCACATAGGTTACATGTTGAGGAACCCTCCAAACGTATATGTGATGGTGAGTGACATCTGCAACAGTGATATGTTAAGTATATGGTACATGTAGTACACGTGCCTGTCCGCATGAAAAGGTGTCAGCGTCAACACAGCCACACTCTCACAGGGACCCACACACATAGACACACTTGTCAGAGTCAGGAATACAACGTATCACTAGTTAGATTGCCACAACACAGTACTGTGCAGGTATCACATGCACCACAGGGGTTATACAGAGGTTATATAGGCAAAGGGTTTGTGGAGGTGTCTGACATCAGACAGCATGCTTCAGTATGCCAATGGGGGTTGTAGTGAGTGTGAATGTGGTCATAGTTATCATACACCACACACACAGACACAGGGTGCCAGTACTGATATGCATGGGTGCATTGCTTCATGGCTGTGTAGTGGTCGACTGTGCCACACAGCTATACAAGGCTAGGTGATGGGTATACCTTGGCATCAGGCCACATGACAATGGTCTGCAGTGTGGCTCAGGGGTGTAGTGTCTGGATTTGCCCACACAGGTGGGTATTGTATTCACCATCCAGTCACCTGGGTAACTATTGTTTGTGGCCATTGCTGTGCATTGCTTGCCATGTATGTGTTCCTTAGTCCATGACATGCATGGTATCTGGGATGTGCACATGTCCCACATGCATGTACAGTGGCATGTGGAACTGTACCTGGGGTGTCTGGCCCATGTTGTGTACACAGATTGTTATCATCAGATGTGCCAGTCCTGGCCTCATGTGGTGGGAAATGTTAATGGACAGCAGGTTGATCCTGCACCTACATTGACAGCATGATGTAGGTATTCCCTGGTGTCAGTGGCATCTGCCCATACAGGGCATGTATTTCAGGCATGGTATGTGCTTTTTGGGTCACATTTGATGGCACCACAGGTGTCCAGTAGGGAACACTGGGAAGGTGCACTGTCTGCATGTACGTGCCTATTGGACTGATGGACAGGGTGCCATGCCCTCTATAGACCACTGCAATCACACCATGGTTACTATCAGTGGGCAATATGCAGGGTACTACCAACATAGCAGTTGTAGCCCAGGCAAGTGTGTGTGTGTATGAGACATGGGTTGAGAGTGTTCTCTGGGCAATACAAGGGTTGCCAACTTTGTTTGCCTGGCCTTGATGTCACATGTAGGGGTATGGATTTGCACCCCAGCCTCTCAGCTATTTCACATCTGCTGTCCCTGTACGGTGGACATTGTGACATATACTAGGGCCACCATATAAGAAATATGCAAAACCCACTCCGCAATGAGTCCAGTTGTTACACACTCACAGCCACCTCCACACAGGATATGAATGACAAACACACACACACACACACACACACACACACACACACACACACACACACACACACACACACACACACACACACACACACACACACACCTGCCATGTTGGGGATTAGAACTCCTACATAACTAGTGTATTACACTACAGCACTATTTAGTTATAGGATGTGCCATGGAGATTACTGGAATACTCCTTCCCCAAAGGTGTATTTCACAGTTAATGACATCAGCAGGATTGCCAACGTAGGGCATTTGAATTGTAGTGAGTGTGACTAGCCTAAAAAACATTGCTCCCTACACAGACATAGAACCACACACACATACATCCACATCTGCCATGTGTGGGAATAGAACCCCTACCAGAATTCTATATCATACTACAGCATTACGCTGTTATAGGACAACACCACAGGGATTACTGGAATACTCCTTCCCCAAAGGTATATTTCACAGTGAATTACATCAGCAGGATTGCTAAAGTAGGGCATTTGAATTGTAGTGAGTGTGACTAGCCTAAAAAGCATTGCTTCCTACACAGACATAGAAACACACAAACAAACATCCACACCTGCCATGTGTGGAAATAGAACCCCTACCAGAGTTCTATATCACACTACAGCATTACTCTGTTATAGGACACGTCATGGGCATTACTGGAGTACTCCTTTCCCAAAGGTGTAATTCACAGTGAATGACATCAGCAGGATTGCCAAAGTAAGGCATTTGAATAGTAGTGAGTGTGACTAGCCTAAAAAGCATTGCTCCCTACACAGACATAGAAACACACACACAAACATCCACACCTGTCATGTGTGGAAATAGAACCCCTACCAGAGTTCTATACCACACTACAGCATTACGCTGTTATAGGATGTGCCATGGGGATTACTGGAGTACTTCTTCCCCAATGGTGTATTTCACAGTGAATGACATCAGCAGGCTTGCCAATGTAGGACATTTGATTTATAGTGAGTGTGAGTAGCCTAAAAAGAATTGCTCTCTACACAGACAGAGACACACACACACACACACACACACACACACACACACACACACACACACACACACACACACACACACACACACACACACACACACACACAGTTGCCATGTCTGTGATTAGAAGTCCTACCTAACTAGTTATCACACTGCAGCAATATGCAATTATGGGATGCACCATGGAGATTACTGGGCTAAAGCTTTCCCATAGGTGTATTTCACAGTGAATGACATCAGCAGCCTTGCCAAAGTATGGCATTTGAATTTTAGTGGGTGCATTGCATTGCTCTCTACACAGACAGAGACACACACACACACACACACACACACACACACACACACACACACACAGTTGCCATGTCTGGGATTAGAATTCCTATCTAACTAGTTTATCACACTACAGCAGTAGGCAGTTATAGTATACACCACGGAGATTACTGGGCTACAGCTTTCCAAAAGGTATATTTCACAGTGAATGACATCAACAGCCTTGCCAAAGTAGGGCATTTGAATTGTAATTGGTGTGACTAGCCTAAAAAGAATTGCTCTCTACACAGACAGAGACACACACACAGTTGCCATGTCTGGGATTAGAACTCCTACCTAACCAGTTTATCACACTACAGCAGTACACAGTTATAGGACATGCCACAGAGATTACTGGGTTACAATTTTCCCAAAGGTGTATTTCAAAGTGGATGACCTCAGCAGGCTTGTCATAGTAGGGCTATGGGGAGGGCAGTGTGTGCATAGGCCATAATCCATTCATCTAAAGGTTGACAAACCACATGCGGGCACATGCAGGGTTATATTCCACAGGTACATGCATACAGCTGGTAGATGACTACTTCCTTGTACAGTCATGTTGCACAGCTAGCACTTGCATCGCATAGTCTGTAATGCTGATGGATACCGGTGGCTAATGTCTACAGTGAGTGACATTTAGACCTCATGTGGTTGTAGCCATTTGGCTGTGTGCTGGGTGGGACAGGCCTCATAATGGATGGCTCCTTGTCACAGTCACTCTCTTCCACACATCTATGTACATCTACTTTTGGCTTATTATAGTGTGTTGTGCTTGGATATATGTCTGTATTCGTATCCACTGTGTGTGCGAAGCATGATTGGTGCATACTGATGAGTGTCTGCACTAACATCTGCAACTTCCAGATATGTATGGTCCACTGTTGTTTGCAGACATAGACTTCATTTGTTCAAGTGTGTGAGCATGCCCAGTATGACCTTTCAGTATGTTGTCGTCTGACATTGCCTTCATGTCTCTAAGTGTATGAGCATGCCCAGTATGCCCTTCTGTATTGAATGTGTGGATCAATTCCAGGTAGTTTGTACTCCAGTGCAGACCTTTGTGTTGTACACCTACAGGTAGCAGACTGTTTCTGTAGGGTATCCATCGATCATTTGGCAATATAGGGTCAAAGCGTTCAGGGGATAGTGTGTACTGTAGGTGATTTTGTCTGTGCTGCTTCAGCTACATGGTACTGCTGTTAGCAGAGATATTCAAACATGTATACTGTTATACACTGTGATGTTTTCTGTCCTCATGCATGGTCAGGTGGACATTCCTGCTCACAGTGATGTCTTGGGTGACAAGGGTGACTGCAGCTGTGTGTGGTATTGTGGGCAGATGCCTACATATTCATGGTAAGTTATCCCATTCTGGAGGGGGAGCTGCAGACATTTGCTGCTGGGTCTGTGTATCCGGTTGAGCACCTTGGTACAGTGCTGGCAGAGGATCCCATACTTGTACACCCATTGACATGACAGTATTACCTTATATTGCTGTGGCATTATCTCACAGCTGTATAGATTTTCACAGGTTACCCAGAGGCAGGGGCCATGAGTCAGGACACTACCCCTATTGCGGTGTACGGGCATGTATACAGCCACCCATTTATGTGTTTGCAGTCAGGGATAGTGTGTGCACACAGCTTTGTGTCAGACATTGCACATTCCATGCTGCCCATGTCCCCAACCCCCTCTGATATTCTATCCTCTTCCATACATTATGCATACATTCTCTGATACTTTCCCTAAGGTTATCACCCCATCACAGCTGTGTGTTGGTGTTGGTCTACAGTTCATGCAGTGGGACATGGTGGACATGTTACTGTGGTTTGTCCACATGGCCTTACATATGGCTTATGTGGAGGGGGTTTTGTTGTTATTTGGGTGTCCATGATATAACATGCATTGGCAGTACATGTGAGACAAAGGCCCTTGGTAGAGGCCTATGGGCCATTATCTGTTGATGCGAGACAGATGTGGCAGGCTGTTGCATTCTGTCAGTCCTACAGTCTTAGACCACCATACAGTATATTCCCCTGGGGTGACAGGGTAGGTGTGCTAGGTGTTCATGCCAATATTTTCTATAAGTCTTGTTCAGGTGGTGTGGATGCTGGCAGGGTACTACCTATGGCTAGCAACACACCTAGATAGGATACCTGCACTGCATGCTGCATTCATTTGTTATTGCCATATACAGGTGGGGTCATATTGTACCCATTCCCCACAGCTGGAATACGGATCAGAGAGGTACCTGTGGGTGGTGTTTGCATGAGCTGGGTGCATGTGTGCTATGGGCACTACTTGCATCTGACACACAGATATGCATTGGGCATTCCAGTTATGCTGGCATGTGCAGGTGCATCAGCTGTTTCCCAATACATCAGTCCTACCTCCTTTGTGATCTGCAAGTGTTCGGGCAGACAACACTGGTATCCCCTACTACAGGACCAGATAATGTGATGCATACCTGTATATACAATTCCAAGGGTGTCTCCATTTCACAGTGACACAATATATACTGCATGTCTGGGTCCCTTTCCCCTGTGTACTGCTTGTATATCTAGCCCAACAGCCATGCCATGTCAGTCTTTCAGATGGTGACACACATTACCACCATACATTTACAATGGCTTACTGCTAGCATGTGTTATACTGGTGGGTATTGTCTTTGGCACTGCAGTTGTGAGGACTTGTCCTTGTCATCAGCAGTAGTGGGCAATTGCCACCAGGTCTTACCTCAACATGCATGCATACTGACCACTCTCACACAATATGAAACACACACCAACCTAACACACACATACCTGCATATTGTGCAGATGCTACAACCTATCCTGCTACCTTGACCACCTCTGTGCATCTGTACTCTACTGGTATTGTACCTACACCTACATGTTACTACATTTCTACATAGGGTTGTGGGGGGGGGGCACAACTGACTGTTACGATGTGTGTACATCGGACTGGGGGAGGCACACCAGATGGTTACTACATTTCTAAGTAGGGTTGGGGGGAGCACACCTGACTGTTTCTACATTCCTACACAGGATTGTGGGGGGGAGGGCACACTTGACTGTTACTACATTTTGACGTAGGATTGGGGGAGGGGGCACAGCTGTCTGTTTCTAGATTTCTACACAGTGGTTGGGAGGGGGCACACCTGACTGTTACTACATTTCTACGCTGGATTGGGGGAAGGGGCACACCTGACTGTTTCTACATGTCTACATAGGAGTGGGGGGTACACCTGACTGTTACTAAATTTCTACATAGGATTGTGGGGGGACACACCTGACTGTTTCTACATTTCTACACAGAATGGGGGGGCACACCTGACTATTTCTACATTTCTTCACAGGATTGGAGGGCACACCTGACTGTTTTCTACACAGGATGGGGGGCACACCTGACTGTTACTACATTTCTACACATGATTGGGGGGAGACACCTGACTGTTACTACATTTCTACACAGGATTGGGGGGGGGGCACACCTGACACTTGTACACATTTGCTATGACTGTACTGGTATGTCAGGTACTCAGTTTCATTCTGTATTCTAACCTGTCATGCTGGCTAGAGGCATATCAGTGTACTACAGGTCTTAGCTTTGATTGACCTACATATTAGTTTCTGACTTCCTACCCTTCAGAACTAACAGCCCACTGCCTGACCTGCTGTAGTCTGTGTAGGCCTGGGGGGGAGGTTACCCATAGGCATCATTCAGAGGCCATAGCACAGCCTTTGTTTGTGTTTGTCTACACCTGTCCTGCTGGCTGAGACTGTTGTTGGGTATGTGAACCTCCCTGACTGGCATGTGTGACTCATATGGACACACATGTGACCCAGCACATTTCCTGCAGTGAGTTTTGTCACCCTGTGTAGTACTGGCTATTATGATGACACCAGTATTTGTTACAGATCTCATGGTGCCGCTATAGGTGTCTGCTATCTGCTGGCATACCATTCAGCCACCCGATTCCCTTGCATGCTCACATCCATACCATAGATACAGGTAACAACACATTCTACTTCATTCGGCAATTAGTAGGTTAAGTGACTTACCTTGTGGGTGCCCCAGTATTGAGGGTGGCGCTGCCGGGCTGCCTATGTCATATGCACATAGTGCACTCCCTACACCTGGTTGAGCACAGGTAGTGTCATGTTTGGTATCCCTTTTACTGTATGTGCAAGTCAGAGAGAGGTGTCATTCCCTGGGTCCCTTCTGTGTAAGAGTATGTGCTATGCATTGTCTCTTTGCCAAGGCCAGGGCATACTGGGCACACATCCTTCTGCCTACTGGGGCAGGCTCAGGTTGTTCCTCCTCTGAGTCACTCTGTGCCTGTGCAGGCCTTAGCAATGGTGGGGGGCTGTGTGTCCCTGCCCCGTGCTGTTCCTGCTGTAGCTCTTTCTGCAGGATTATATTGTGTAGCATGGCACATTAGATGACAATTTGGGTACATGTAGTTGGTGAGTACTGCAAGGCTCCACCGGATATGTCCAGGCACCAGAACCATGACTTGAGCATCCCAAACACATGCTCTATTATAATTCTGGTCTGTGCGTGTGCCTCATTATGGAGTTCTTGTTCGGGTGTGTGTGCATTTCTGATGGGTATCATCAGCTATGGCTCCAGTGCGTAACCAGCATCCCCCACTAGGTGACCGTAAGAGATGTCCCCATTGGCAAATCTCTGGTACCAGCTGCATCAGATGCAAGATGTGGGAATCGTGATAGCTTCCAGGGCAGCCAGTGCACACATTCATTATTACGCCCTGGGCATCGCACATGACCTGGCAGTTGATGGAGGGGAAGCCCTTGCAGTTGATGCAGACCCTACCCTGCTCACCGGGTGGTGCTTTGATGCATATGTGCCTGCGGTCTATAGCACCCACTACCTCAGGATATTCTGCTATTTGTTGGAACAGTTGCATATTGCTGGCCAACACCTCACGGGTGTTGGGGAAATATACGTGCTCACTGGCATGTGCTGACATGGCATCCAGGAACTGGTGGAGTACCCTGGATGCTGATGCTGTGAGATCCCCATAATATCCCCAGTTGGCCTTTGGAAGGTACCTGTAGCTAGTATTCTTAGGCCTACACATACCTTGGTATCCACTGGGATGGCTTCCCCTCTGTTAGTTCTGTTTGTCAGGCGTGGCCGGCACAGCTGAACAATTTGCTGTAAGAGGTCCCTGTCCACCCTGTAGTGCTCCAGTATCTCTAGCTCATTTAGCCCCTGGTAGGTTACCCTGCATCTGTACACTCTTCTCCATCTCCTCACTGTGGGTTGGTTGACAGCATTCACATCCTCACCACCCTCAGCCTCTTCCACATGTTGTTGTATGAGAGCTATTGCAGCCCCTATCATTTTGTTGTTTTGTTTGTTAAAACTTCCCCGCTTGTAGACATTGGTGGTGTAGAGTATGGGAAAAACCAGAGGGAAAGGTGTTTGCATAGTTTATAGTAGTGTTCTGGGCTGGACTGGGCTGGGCTGGACTGCTGCCTGTGTAATTGGCTGATTCTGATACATTTCACCTGCCAGCTATGCTAGTTCTCCTAGATTACCTTCCTACTGTGGTTTTCTCTTCGCATTGCTTTCCTGTTTAAGCCTGGGGGCACATCGCGCAAACACAGTGCTCAAATGTGCACAGAGCTGCTCTTTCCTGGTTTACTTTTTTTTCCTTTAAAACCTGGTGTGTGGCACGCACACCCGCTTAGGCAACGTAAAGCGTGGTAGGCAACCTCAGACACACCCCCTTGCTTAGCTGTGCTAAGCTTGGAGCAAACCCGAGCCACAGGGCTCCAATCTGCTTACAGTATGCCTGACACATCCTCCTATGATGTCAGCTAACTCCTAGGCTTGCACCAAGCTATTCCTGCTCTTACACTGTTGGGAGCTGACTAGCATGCAGGGGACATCTAGGATTCACTATCATTCCCCTCATTTGCATAGGATAGCCTGCTAATGCATAGTTACATGTCCCACACTGAGCCTCCCCCCTTAGCAACCACTGTTCATTGGCCATGTTGTCTTCTGCCTGCCATTGAGTATAATGGCAGAATAGTGATTTTAGTTAGAATGCTTATTTTAGGTTTATTTCCTTATTTTCCCCCGATCCCATTTGTGTGCCACTGCACTACGCTTAAACAGCCAAAATCAGCTAAAAAAAAAAAGTTGATTTTTTTTCCAATATATACATGATATCCACCCTTTATTTGGAGCTGTCATGGCTCCGTTTCATAATTTGCAGAAATGTACTCCGTTACTGGTGGAGTACATTTCTACAGATTGCACTAGTCCTGCACGGCCTGTTTCCAGCTTCCTGGATTGCAAATTCATCTCATTTGCATGGATTTCTCCTGCAAATGGAGTAATTTGCATACAGGGGCTAAGTCCTTGCAGGACCTAGTGCAGGAGTACTCGTGCACGCCCCTACAGGTTATTCCTGCATATATTGCCTGCTGGAGCTCCTGCACTAATCCTGCACGCCGTGCAAGGCTTGCAGAATATGGGGGTAGGTTAAGCTTCCCAGTGCCCTGGACAGACTTTCACTAGTTGGTATGGATATCAGCTTGGATGTCCTCTGAAAAGAGGTCATTGGCCTAGTGGGACTAAGCTGCTCAAAAGAGTGTAAAAAAAAAAATATATATATATATATATATATATATATATATATATGTATGTATATGTATGTATATATACACATATATGTATTTCTTAGGGTCAGTATAGGAATCACATTTATGCAAGGCTTTCGCAGCAATTGTTCTCCATATTGCAGGGATGTGACCAGTAGAGAGACACAGGTTAAAGATTAGATGGAAGCATTTTATTAGATGGGAAATAACATTTCTCTGCAAACATCTAGGGTGTTGTGAAGTCTCAAGGAACTGATATGTTCAATGCTTGAACTTGACAATATGACCAGAGAGATTTGGGGAGGGGAGGTTTTAGTAGGATACAGCATTTGAGGTAATTTATCCCTTTTTTTAAAGTTAAACCATGTGTTGACTGTGATAATTATGGAGGAAAGACTTTAGTGCTGAGCTCCATACCACAGTACTTTAACTAGGTATATAGACTCTGAAGTGACGTGCTTATTTGATTAAAAAAGAACTGCACTATGATTATGATTAGTAGTAAGGAAAATCAGCTGTTAGGTAAGTCTGCTGTTTCTTACTTTTGAGATGTGATTCTGGGAAAATAATGACTTTACCTATATAATAAGTTGCAGACTTCTGTCATTAGCTAAATGTGTGTACTAAACAATAAACTTGTTGAAAAGAATGTTATATTTGTATCATATTACAGCAAGAGTGTATGTTGCAATATGCCTACAAAGACTTTCCAACTTTGAGTTTTACAATGGGTGTAATAATACATTAACCTCATATAAGGTAGCTTAGGGCAAGCCAAACTGTGTTTTAGTTAGGGAAGTTATTTTTTTTTTTTTATCTGCACAGTGAAAAATTAAACATCTGATTAAATAATTTATGACAACTTCATTTTATGGATGTTATCACCTTGGAAATACCTCCATGCTACTATAGAATCTAGGTCCTAATATTTTATTTTGGTAGGTACATCATCTGTCGTGACATTTCATGCAGCTGTATGTTGTTCATTGATGTTAATAAAACAGACATAAACCTGATAAGATGGAGATCCTTTATCATAGGTAAATACTAGACTAGCTGCCCTTATAGGCTATTTTAAGTTAAGCCAATTCCCTTCTGAAGGTGAGAATTAAACCCTGTACTTTGTGTCTGTGAGGTAAACACCTTAACTATTATACCAAGTGCCAGCCCCAAAAGTGAACCCACCACTCCCTTACATACTGCAGAGACTCAGATTGGAACTAAGGTTGCTATGGCCACAACGCAGAGTACTAACCACTGTATGATCACTGCAAGCTACTCATCAAATGCAAACATTTGGAAGTGCTGCATCTTTCCTGCCAGAAGTGCTTTCTTGTTTAATTTATGAAGAGCACAGAGGATTAACAAACCTAAAGTTTAGAAACACAGTATGAAATGGAAAATGTGGTACTCGTATATGGATGGAAACAGATTGTTCAGCCACTAATGTGTGGGATAGAGACTTATGTTATACCAACCCCCCCATCTTCAACCTTATCAACATCAACTTCTTTTATACATGCAGTAATTTTATCATTTGATAAGTTCCTGTATGCTATAAGTACTTCAGACCTCTCCAATAATTTACTCTGTATTCTTATACCATTTATATATTTGTGATAGCTATGCATAAATTGTTTACATCAAATCTTTTACAAATGCTGATTTATTTTTTACTGCCAACATTATTATGTATCATGCAGTAAACAAGTACTTATTTTTCTTGATAAATTATTTATATTGTTACCTCAGTTAGATGAAAGTATATCTTACTATAAAACAATATCCTCAAAACTGAACCTATGCAGTAATGTGTTTGGTAGTATTTTGGTAATAACTTGCACTTACTTTTAACAGAGAAGCAAAAATGTCAGATGGGGAAATGCATTTCATGTTTGTTTTATAATGCAGTTCTGCAATGCAACTATGAAATTGTATATTGTCAGCCTGAAACTTAAAACTGCAGGTGATATTAAACCTAACCTTGGCCCATAAGCAATGCTTCCCCTGTCATAGTTTAGCAGCAACCTTTTAAACTGTACTTTCTACAGTATCAATCTACTAACTGTCCAAAATCAGCAGCTTTCTATCGCTATACTCAGTACTACCAGCATAAACAATAAGCTTGTCTTGTTGGAAACAAGACTTTAAACTGAACAAACCTGCAACCTCTCAAAAACTGAATCCTGGCTGAAACCGGAAACACTGGCACTTTCTTATAGGAAAAATAAGTGTGTCTTCTTTCAGAATGATTGAAAAGTTACAAGTAAAGGTGAGAAAGTGTTGTTGTCGTCGTTGTCTTTAGAAGAAAAGTGCCCTCAAGTCTCTTTATTTGTACAAACAAATATAATGAAGTTTCTTTTCTTATAACTTGTAGTCTTTATTAGATTTGGCCCAAACTCCTGTGGGCAAACCCACTGAGTTCCCATTTCATTAAGTTTGTACCCTGCAGATCCCTTCAAAAATGGTTGTTCCCATTTTTTTTGTATACCCAACCCAAAGTTGTGGGGGGCTTGGACCTCCCAAATAATATAAACTTTCTCAGGAGTCACATCATTTCTGTGGAAAGGGTCAAGTAGGACAACATGGGAGTTTGATGGTGTTTGTGCATCTTTTAAGCAATGCCAAACTGATAAACTATCCATCACAACAAAACCATTCTAAATGTGTTACTGCTCAGAGCCATGAGCCTAAACAAGAAACTTCATTCCCCTTGGCTCTCCATACTCTGGAGATTGCAAACCTTTGTGCCATTACTGAGACATGATTTAAAGCTGCAGAGAGCAACACGGCAGTGGAGGGCTATAATGCTTTCTACACATTTAGACAGCTACTGCAGAAACACAGACTAAATGTGAACGTGTCTCAATTTACATGAAAAACAAACATTCCTCAAGGCTGGTCAAACAGGATTACATGCTTGAGCTTCTCCATGTCCAAATTACCATCAGCCAAGTCTCATACCATATCCTTGCAAAATATAGATCCCCCCCTGTATGACCCAGGAAACCTATAACACACTTAAACTTACTGGAAACACTAACCATTCAACCCAACACCATATTTATGGGTAACTTTGACTACTTACTATAGTGTCGGAATCATACATGACCCCAAACTTACAGGCCAGAGATTCCTGGACTTTGTCAACACTAACAGCCTGGACCAAACAGTCCATACATCAACAAGGGGTGCAAACACATTGGATATGGTCCTCACTAACATGGGAGAATGCTGCCCACCCTCCCCACCCCCAGTGTAATGTCCTTTATGGCAAGTTTGGACCATAAAGCTGTCTCCTTTGAAATAAAAATAAAACTCGGGATCCTGTTCTCCTGCTAACCTGGAACATTTAGGAACTATTCTATGGCAAACTTCCTGCTGCTAAGTGATAACCTGTCAAAATTTCAAGCACCCCCCCCCCCAACCATTACAACATGGCTGTCTATGCAGAATTGTTCACAGAGACCCTGTACAATCGTGTTAATAAATGATGCAATAAAGACAACTGTGCCTATCAGGAATAAGCACAGAACACAATAAAAAAAATAAGCACAGTTGGAGTTATGGTTCAGGTCTTCCTTTCCCATGCACACAGTAAAAGGTTTGACCCTGATCTCTGGCCACAAAGTCTGTATGGAGTTTGCATGTTCTCCCTGTGCCTTTATGGGGTTACTCTCACTTCCCAAAAACATGCTAAGTGTTTCCACCTCAAGCTCACCTAAGAATGGAGATGCGGGCAGCAATGTGGACTCTAGAGGGTGCCTATTGAGAGAAGAGTTGCATAGACCAACCACTTTGGGCATCAACTGTGGTGCACAGTATCCTCTAGATAGGAGAACACAGATCACAGACTGTGTGCAGAGTCATGGCTTGCCACTCAATGTTGTAAAAATTTATTATAGGTGATTTGGTTGTGCTGACTAATGTTGTCAAAATTGGGCATGGGTATTTGTCTGGTGAATAAGAGAGTTGAGGCCCTAGCCTACTCTGACCTACACACGGACCCATGTTAATGGTAGGAGGGGTCTGTATGCCCCTGTTGGCCAGTGTGTGCCCTCCATAAAGTGGATCAGTAAGCTACTGGCTGGCCAGTATCCATTTGCCCAGCTTGGGTTATATGGGTTAACTCTGTTGAGCAAAAGTTGGACATAAAATCAATCAACCTGTCAAACAAGAACTAAGGATTGTTACACTCAATATAGGTTCACTGACAGGCCTGACATGATGGTAAGAAGGATGCTGCACATCATCTGTATTCAGGAGACAAAATGGAAGAGCAGTGCAGGAAAGTCACTTGGCTTGGGATCCAGAGTCTACTACTCAGGAGGAGGACAGACTAGAAATGGTGTGGGAATTGTGCTGAGAGACAGGCTTCAGAAAACAGTGAATAACATAATCAGAATTAGTCTCAGACTCATTGTAGTCAGACCCCAATCTAAGGATAGGCCAATATTCATAATCTCCGCCTATGGCCCACAGTGGGGCTGTGATAGTGAGGAAAAGGGTGTATTCAGGCAACCACTGCAAGACCTACCCGATAACGTAGAACAACATAAGCTAGTGCTGATAATGTGGGACCTGAATGCGCATATCAGGACAGACAGACCAGGATATGAGGGCTGTCTTAGTCCACATGGGTGGGGCAACAGGAATAAAGAAAAAGAGGTCATACTAGACTTCTGTCTGGCAAATAGCTTGATGGTGTCCAACATATAGTTCAGCAAGACAGACAGTCACAAGATCAAATACAGGAGTGGCGAACATGTAATTCAGGTAGACTTCCTCCTAGTAAGGAAAGAGCACTGAGGTAGAATCAGTGATTGCAAAGTCATACCCAGTAAAACAGTTGGCCCACAACATAAACCACTGGTTGCCACAACCAGTTGCAAGCAGTTGTCAGAGAAGGCTGGACACCTGAAAATTGACTGGATGTACCACCTCAGGAAGAAGAGAAGATAGGTGGAGATGGAGAAGAATGGCACATCTTCAAAATAGAATGTGTAAGGATTATAGAACAGATATGTGTCCAAGCCAGGTATGGTAATAAGGTGCATAAGGAAAGGTGATGGTAGAATGCAGAAGTCCTGGAAGTCATCAAATGGAAGAAGGACTGCAGGAAAATTGAGAGATAGAAAAGACAGACCAGGCTAAGAATGAATAATATTCAGCTAACAAAGAAGCTAAGAAAGCAGTTGTAATAGCAAAGAACAAGGTATCAGTGACACTCTACCAGCTTTTAGAAAGTGAGCCACTAGCTGGCACAAAGAAACTCTTATCAGGTTGCAAGGAAAATACAGAAAGATAAAAAAGACAGGCATCAGGCACCCTTCAGGATGCCAGCACACTCACCAGTCCATAGGATATTAAAAGCAGATGGCAGGACTACTTCCAGAAGCTTCTGAATGCTTCTGAATGAAGAAAATGTCACAGAAGTTGTAATGTACCAAACACAGCCTATGATGAAAGGGGAAGAAGAGCCCACCCTAGAAGAAGAACAGCACTAAGGAAAATTAAGTCTGAGAAAGCAGCACACTCAGATGAGTTCATAGCAGATATGATCAAGATATTGGGTTAGTTAGGAGAAAATGGCTCCTGAGGGTACTCTAAGCAGTATGGAGAATCAGACTCCTGTCACTCTGCTTGAAAGTTCTGCAGACAGTGAGTGATAAACAAATACGCAGTGTAGCAGAAAGCAAGATAGGAGATGAGCAATTTGATTTCAGATCAGGATATAGCACAAGTGAACTGATGTTTGCAGTGAAACAGGTAGTTGAGAAAAAGCTACAGATGAGGAAATGCTTGGAGAAAGGATATGACAAGGTCCCAAGAAAGCTGATTTAGGCAGCCCGAAATGGTTTGAAGTTCCAGAAACATTGGTAGAATTAGTACAGGCTATGTACAAACACCAAATGACACAAGTACGAAGAATGTTCATCAAAAGAGTAGTTGGTTCAATTAGTGCCCTGGGCAGTGCTATAAACCAGCACCTCACCCCTTCACTATTCTTCTTCTGGCTTTTTCCTGGTTAGAAGTCGCCACAGAGGATCACCTTGCCTGCTCATGTTTGGCAGTGGAGTTTTACGGTGTTGATTTGCCAGCCTGGCACCCAACGTTCCACAGAAGGCACACACATGTACACACTCACACCTAGGGCCATTTTAGAGTGTCCAATCCACCTACAGCATGTCTTGGGGATGTGGGAGGAAACTGGAGCACCTGGAGGAAACCCACGTGACCACAGGGAGGACATGCAGACTCCGCACAGAAGGCACCCCAGCTGAGAATTGAACTGGAGAACCTCTTGCTGTGAGGCAGCAACGCTAACCGCTGCACCACTGTGGCTACCCACCTCACTGCTTCACTATAATAAACCATAAGTGATTGGCTTACTGCAGTTAAAGCTATGCACCCCCCCCAGAAAAAAAAAAATTGGATGTTCCTTCTACTGGCACACCAACCAGGTATGAACACTCCCCCAGCCCAGCTATATAGGTCCTGTTTCTGTGCCATGCTCTAACCCTCCTTTAAAATATTTTATTAAAAAAAAAGCATTTTTTTATTTTAAACTATAGCAAGCTGTTTGCTACAAATGTAGCACACAGTTGCTACAGTTTATACCTGCCTGTACAGAGCACTTTAGAGCTCATGTTTTAGTTAAAAAAATCTTTTTAAACTGTAGCAAACTGCTACAAATGTTTATAAATTGCTCACTCTGTTCAGGTTTTAGTTAAAAAAAATTACTTTTATTTTACTTTTTTTTTTACTTTTAAACTGTAGCAAACTGTTTGCTACAATTCTGACCTTACACAGAGCACTACAGTGTTCAGATTTCACTGCAAATATCTTCTTCTTCTTCTTCTTCTTTTGGCTTTTCCTGGTTAGGGGTGGCCACAGCGGATCATCTGTTCACTCATGATTGGCAGTGGAGTTTTTCAGTGCCGAGTTGCCAGCCCAGTGCCCAACCTTCCACAGAAGGCACACACATGCACACACTCACACCTAGGGCCAGTTTAGAGTGTCCAATCCACCTAAATATAATACTGGCTTTTAAAACCCAGTATTACATTAAAGAGTGGTTGGGATCAACTGTTCGTGCACCCCCAACACTTTGCACCTGGGACTGTTGCCCCTTCTCCTCATCCTAGCTATGTTCCTGGTGCTTGGACTCACAGAGGGGTTCTCAGTGGGAGTGGGTGTGCATCGAGGTTAAACTCCGAGCCCACTGCTGTTCATACGGGTGAGGGACTTTATTAGCAAACAGGTAGGAGGGGACAGATCAACAAAGTTGCTGTATTCAGACAATATGGCATTACAGGCAGACTCTGAACAATAACTTCAGGAAAGAATTGGTGAATAGAATGCAAAACTGAAGGCACAGAGGATGAAAGTGTTTACAGATAAACAGTTTAATGGCAGCAAATGGAAGAAATCAGAACAAGCTGAGAATTGAGATAGAAGGGTAAATTGTAAAACAGAATAACAGATTCAAGTACCTGGGAGGGAGTGGTTGAGGAGAAGGGAAGTCTGTATGATGAGGTCAAAGCCTGAGTCAGAGGGTCTGCAGCCAACTGGTGCAGAGTGTCAAGGGTAGTGTATGACAGATGAATGCCAAAGAAGCTGAAAAGTAAGGTATATAAAAAAGTGGTATGACCAGTACTACTGCATGGTTCAGAAACCTGGGCAGTAAAGGCAGAGCAGTTGTGGAAGCTAGAGATGCTGCAGATGAAGCGCTTGAGATGGGTGGCAGGGTGCACAGTGTGGAATAGATAGAGAAATTAAGACGTCAGAGCAGAAGCCAAAGTAGCTCCAATTGCATTGGATGCCAAAGAGAACAGATTATGGTGATTTAGACACGTGTAGGAAAGCAGAAGATAATCTGGTGAAGACGATTTAGGAAAGACAGGAAGAAGGCAAGAGGAAATGAAGGCAAACAGCAAAGAGATGGATGGGTTATATGAGAGAAGTCCTGTGACAGTCAGGCAAGACTGTCAAAGAAGGTAGGAGAGTGGCATGGAATCGAGCGATGGCAACATTTGAAATGACAACCCAACTCCATATAGAAAATGGGAAAAAGCAGTTGTTAATGATGATGATGATGACAAGGGGGATGATGATGAAACTCAAAAATAAATAAATAAATAAAAAAAAACAAGCCACCCTGTTGGAATTCCAGCATCAATAGGTTGTGCAACAAAAGGAAAAGAGTTGTGGCAAAAATTCAGGAAATGCCACACCGAGCAGGATAAAAACTCTCTCATCAATCTTAACATGCAAGTCAGATGACAAATATGAGGTAAAACATAGTCTCTCAGGCCAAGGAGAACCATAAGGCTTTCTTTAGCTATGTCTGCAACCTCAAAGTAAGTACACAACAATGTACAGAACTAATTGTAAATGGACTGAGTCAGAAGATACAGCAAATTTACTGGCTGACAAATTCAGCTCAAATTGTAGCCCTCCCCCTCAGTCATTCCTCAGGAAATGCCATCAAATTTAACCCCCAACTATTACTAGGGAGCAGGGCCTCAATGCACTCTCCAAGGACAAGAATACCAGACTGATGGGCCCTGATATCTCGGGATGCCTCCTAAATAGCATGAACCACAACCTATCCGGACCACTAGAGTCACTATTTAACTGTAGCCTCCAGACAGAATTCATGCCACACAAGTGGAGGACTGCAATGGCCATCCCTCTACATAAGGGTGGGCCATCTATGGACTCTGATATCTAAAGAAGCATAAGTCTGACTAGTCTAATATGCAAAGCTAAGGAAAGAATTATCATGGAAATAATTAACAATGACATAGGAAATCTTTAGACATTTGATCCAACCCAGTTTGGTTTCATGAAGGACAGATCATGCCTATTCAACCTGGTGAACTTCTTTGAGAAGGTCACCAAAGCAATAGATTAGGGCAAAACAGTGCATTGTGTCTACCTTGACCTAGCCAAGGCATTTAATAAGATGCCTCATTTAGGCATTGTAGATGAATTCACAGAATTAGTTATAAATTCCTATTTCACCCGCTGGATAGATGAGTGGCTGTCAGATAGAACCCGAGAAGTTAGGACAGGGGTGCCATACTTCTCAACTTCTTAGTAAAGGAAACTGGACAAAGCCTGACAAAATGGGGGGACATATTTTAAATAGTGCTCTTATAAACTTAGAAAGTTGCTAGAGGAACATGGTTTGTTTTAGCATACATTTCTGAAGGATTTGAAGTTTACAACTCAAATGTATATCATTATTTAGTGACTTCAGTCTTCAGATCTTCTCAGTGATTTGTCAGAAAACCACAAATTTTATGAGGAACAAATCAAAACTATGAGCCAAAAATCTAGACAGTCTTGGAAAATCTGGACAGTTGAGAGGTATGAAGGGTGCCCGCTTCCACAAAGAGGCTGGTCACTAGCAAAGTCCTTCAGGGCTCTGTGCTGGAGCCACTCCTTTTTGGCATCTACTTCTCCAAAGTCAAATACAATGTCAAGGGCCTCTGGCTGACCAAATTTGCGGATTACTACAAATTAGTTGCAGTCTTAGAATCCCCTTAAGACACTAATATCCTTCAAGGACAGCTGGCACAGACAAATAATTGGTACCAGATCCATGGTCTAAAACTCTATGCCAAGAAATGCATAATAGTGTCCTTTGGGAAGTCAGCAACACATGGAATCTACCTCATTGTTGTATACACCTAAGAGTAGACCCAGCAGTCAGGGATTTGTGGACACATGTAGATAGTAACATTGCCTTTGACTATCATGTGTCAATGGCAGTAAAAAAATAAATCATTCCATGTTGTGCTACTTATAAACAAAGATATGGCATATTGGTCCAAGGAAGTCATAGCGCCATTGTATTATGCCCTTATCAGACCAATCATTCAGTACAACACCCTCTTCGGTATGTACCTGACTAGGCACATGCAACAACTGGAATGTTCACAGAGGTGCCTCACAAAAAGATATAGGACATAAACAACATGTCCTGTGAGGATCACTTGAAAGCCCTGTCCCTGTATTTGGTCTCCTGTGAGACCTGTGCCTCTCACTCTGATGGACCTTCTGCATTTCTGCAAAACAAATATCATCAGAATTATCCCTTCAGGGCACTTAAGCCTTGCTTCTGAAATAACAGGTATAAGTCTCAAAGACTACCTCTTCTCTGGAACAGGCTTCCCATCTATATGAAGCATAGTTCTTCTTTAACCCAATTCCAGCATAATTCAGACCAGTGGATGAGAAACTGGAAATTCACCTCTGTTCAGGCACCTATGCTCCTAATCGGCAGAGGTAACCTGTAAATGCTTGACCACCCAAGCCCTAGCTTACATATATCCCTTAAAACAAATATAAGGTACCTAAAATTGTCAGATACATTTGTGATTCGGGGCTTGCCTTAAAAAGGTCCATGTGGTCATTAGCCTAGTACACACTTATAAACCTATGAACCTATAACAATGAACATAACCTCTTTATCAACTGAAAAGACCATAGAAAATATATACTCTTTCTGTATCAGTATCTTTCCCCATTTATCACTAGAATAAAGAGTACCCTCCTATATATCACACCAAAACCAACTTTATCCTTCCAGGGGACTGTAACATAGACTGGAATGGACCATTATAACAACAGTTTCAGCATTTTTGCACCACATGTAATCCCTACCAGCTAGTTTTAGCAACCACAATACCTAACCCACATTCTAGAAGGGAGTCTTTACTGGATAGCACATTAACAACCAAACATTTCAAATTATCACACGTGATCTTCAGTAGCATCGGTCACCAATACATTAGGTAACTGGCCATTTAAAATGTTACAAGTCCTAATAGTCCATCTCACTGGGCATACAATATTTCAGTCTAAGGAATCAGTTCTGTCCCAGTAGCTACAGTCTGTTGACTGACTTGACTGATTCACATCACGGGATGTAAACATTATATTGCAACAACTTACAAACTAACCTGCCAGCATATGTTATTATTTATTATTTTTGTATTTATTTTGAATTTATGTGGGGTACAGCACTGATTCCCATATTTCAGTCTTAGCCCAGGGTAATCACCATAGATACAATACATTATATACAGAGTGAATGGCACAATGCAATATATACATACATTATATATAAAGTGAATATCGTAGTTGGTTTGAGGGTATAAAAGCAATAGATAAATGATATTATATACAGAGTGACTGACATAAAACAATATATACATGCATTATATACTGAGTGGAAAACAGGGTTGGCACACCAAAATAATCATTATCAAAAGTAAATTCAGAACAAGGTATGTCGAGGGGAAAAGGGTATGAAGAGGTTAAGTTATATGACCAGAGAGATAGCAGTTACATTTTCCTATAGTCTTGGACTGTGCTTTTACTCCTGATCAGAAAATGGGGTAAGAAACACTTGTTGGTCAACAACACTTGCTGTCAAAAGCCATTATAGAACAGATGTCAGTGCTGCTAGATAAAATTATTATAAGAAAACAACTTTCCTTATCAGCCAATCCAAATCTTAGTGAATTAAAATAAAATACTTTGTGAATCAAAAATAAAATCTCCATACCAAGAACATTAACCTCAACTAGTAGTACACTAATTATGAAAAAGTTGCAGATCTGTTTAAGGAGTAATTTGCCTCCATACTCATTTCTACTCCTATTTCTACTTTGTCTCCATCAATCCATTGACTTGTAATTGGTTCTTAATGCCTCTGTTTCACTTTGAAGTGGCCATTTTCAGGAATCTCACACCCTCAACAGCATCAGATGAGTAAAACAAGAAACCCCGAGCAAGGGAAAGCCTAACAGCAAATAGACAATGAAGCATGATGATGTACATTTCATTAACTGAAATGATGGAGATGTTGAAGATTACTTGCAATGTTATTCACATAAACAGTCATAGAACTGTTCAACATTAAAAACTGTTGTAGGACAATACAGCTATTTAAGACATTTTAAGTTATATATGGGCACGCCTCTCAGTTTCTCAATGCAACAATACTGGACATGCAGACAAATAATATGGGGACAAAGGCACAAAAGTTAGGACACCTTGTAAACACTATGCATATACATTGTGACAACTGTAGGAGTAGTGTGCATGCTCTGTAGGTTATGAGGGCAGACACAGAAAAGGTCTGTCATTAGTGACTGCAGTCCTCAAGGATATGTCAGACGCCGACAAATGTCAGGAAAAACAGCGTATACATTTTTATGATGCATAAAGTGGATAAGCTGTGCAACTCATAACAGGCGAGAATTATTGTGACATTCCTCCTCTGGGCCATTAATCAAGGACCCTCAATCCTCAGCACTGACACCAGTGAGGGACGTTCACTTGGAACAAAAATAGATACACACACTATTTCCAAATGCAGCGCTCTGCACCAAGCACAACTTCCATTAAGAGCACACAGGGAACACACCCTCATTCTGGGGCTGGGTTCCCCTCTCTCTCACCAGGTCTCAAATAAGACTCCACAGACCATAGCTGTAGAGTTCAGTCCTCTACCAAGTGTTTCAAGCCAAGTCTTCCACCACCCTCTCTATGAAACCAGTGCTCTGTGTCCCTGCTCCAAGTAGCGGACACACACACACTCTTTGAGATTTGATTTTCACACACACACACACACACACACACACACACACACACACACACACACACACACACACACACACACACACACCCCTGGGAAAGGCTGTCACAGATTTACCAGCTATGCCCCCCTTGCTCAGACTATAATGTAGATAATGCCACCAGAACACTCCAAAGCCAGATACTCTAAGGCTCTTACAAGGGTATCCAATTATACTGAGTAAAATTAATACTAATACAAATATTAGTGTTGACCAAAGAAGGAAGGTTTTCAGGAGCAGCTACAGTTTCACCAAATAAATATAAGTACTCTCAAAGGTTAAAATATTTTCTAAAAAAATATCATAATGAAAAGTTTAAATATATTTAATAATAAATAATAAAAGAACATGAAAATACTAAATATCTATTTACAATAAATACCAGAGTTTCAATCACAGGAAATATTAAAAACAATACAGATGGATTGATTCACACAGATACAGAAAAACAGTACTTAACTGACCTCATTATATTTTCCTGACTGATCTAAAGAATTACTGTCCCCTAGTTCAATTAGTAGAGCAAGGCAAGATGATGTGGGTGAGTGGTCTTCCTTCTTGTCAGGTTTCAAACAGACTGCCTGTTTCATCTAGTATTAAAACATCACTTCAGTGCTGGATTACAGAATGACATCACATACATCTGGTCATCTGACTTCTAGTTCCCATACTATCCCCTTTACTAGGAACTGAACCAGAGTCTAGCACACGTGTCATAATACACAGACATATAGCTTTGCAAAGATGTGTTATAGCATCTGGAAGCTACAAAACCATTTCAAAAACTTCCACTCTTCCAGGGTAGCAATTAATTCATCCCTAAGGACAATACAGTAGGATTTCTAGTCCTGGTTTTCACAGACATTTTGTCTCTGGCTGCAATCAGAATTGTAAGATACAATCTTTATAGCCTATACCAGGTAATTTAATTTCAGACAAATTTTCAAAGTTAGCTGGACTAAGATTGACCTCTTCTCTTCCAGTATCCTCTGTTACAATATATTCAGTATAACAGCTGTAATACAGTCTGACATATAGATGTATTTATTTTCTGTCCAGCAGGACCCATTGTTGGTACATTTTAACACAAGCAGCTTTACAGATACATTTTCAACACAAGCACCTGTACAAATCAGTTTGATATACAAATGACATCTAATTCTTTACAAAACTCCAGCTAGCTATCTGGCATATGATATACACCCACTGCCCTACTCTCTCTGGCATAGCTGGGACTACCTCACATCATCACAATTATGGACATGGGAGATGAGGAATATGGCAGTAAACTAGTAGTGTGATGCAACCACCCATACATATCTAACATCACTGGCGTGTGAGTCAGGCATCCATAATATACTGTAAAAGTGGGTTACAAATAGAAGATGATTTTTCCCAAAGTGTGTCAGTACAGTAGTGCTTTCCCCACATCAGTATAACCATGTTGTAATGTTAATGTAACACACTGCAGACATCATAGTGCAAGGGGTCATAAGATCTCAATCAGAGAAATATTTTACAAGTGCAGGCTGATTGCAATAAAACAGAGCAAGTAACAGACCTCAAGGGAAGCAAACCCAGAACTACCACACAACAAATTTACCATACATATGCCTTAACAAGGGCTGTCACTGAAGCATTTATGATGCAAGTCCCCCAAAACACAGTACACATCCTTGCAGTTATACATGGATCACTTACATAACCGTTATTAACATATTTCTCCAAATGGCCATCACAATAATGGCATAAGACTCCAGATACATTAATTATGGTGAGGCAAGACTGGATAACTAAAACTAAGTGAAATGCAACACATGAGACCAGTAAAAGAGAAAAAAATAGGGATTACATTGAACCCTTGCTGATGTCACTGGCAGGCTTTAGACCACTGTACTAGCAGGGTATACTGCAAAAGTACTGAGAGTAGAGGTGAGTGGAATATCACATTAACAGGGTATGGAGTAGTTGCTATCAGGAAAACAAAATTCACATACCTGTGTCTGAAGCAGAGGTGAGTGGAATATCACACTAATAGGGTATGGAATGGATGCTATTAGGAAAACAAAATTCACATGCCTGTGTTTGAACCCATAACTCTGTTAACTAATATATTCTCATGTATAGGATGTTATTGAGACATGCTAAAATAATACTCAAGACAAATATGGCTGCCAGATACATTTCAGGGGAAGAGATAACCTGATATAAAGCAAACAAAATGTAGATAGCTGGGTTTGAACTCCTGACTTTATGCAAGGATACATTCCCAAAGATAGGATATTAGCAAGGCATGCTAACAGAGTACAAAATTATATGCCATAACAGAAGGTGTTCAGAAGAGGTGCTAATACACAATAGTCATACAACTGGAATTAATGTAGCAGAAGGTAAAAAAAATCATAGGGTAACACAGGTGGGGAGTGAAAGCCAACAAATTTATTTTATCTTATTTATTTATTTTATTTTACATTTGTTAACTGGGAGAGTCCAACTGGATATATGTCCATTTTCAGTGGAGGCCCCGGGGAGAAAAGCTCCAAAGCAGTAAAATCATTAACAAGAGAAAGACATGTTAACCAAAAGGTTCATTAAACAATATATAGCATACACAATCTTTATACTTCTTATAGAAGTATAGTACATATAAGATAGTGAGTTAACCAAAGTGTGTATTTGCCAACATTCACAGGCTACATTAATATATACATGTTATAGAGGTGTTTAACAACAAGTATAGCAGGAAGATAGAGTAGATAACTTCCATAACTCATTTCAACATGAGAGACATGCTATGTCCTTTAGATTTCTTTACAGTGTTCAGTGATATGATTACCCCAAGCAGACATTACAAAAGCAGTAGATAAGCTGTTACTCTAGTTGCTGAAAACAGAGACATATGAGCTACTATCCAGGGGTAGTACAGGTACATAATCTGTAATTCAGGAAGTGTGTTTTGAGTAGTTTTTTGAAGTGGATGGAGTTGTTATTTATTATGTGGGCTGGAAGGGAGTTCCAGATTTTCGAGATGAAGTGGCTATAAACGGATCTACCTGCCTCATTTTTAAAGTTTGTTACCTTAAGGAGGTGTTGGGTACTTGATCTCAGGGATCTGGTAGTGGTGTAAGACTGGAGTAATTGCTGCAGGACTGGTGTGTTGCCTGGATGATGTTGTACTTTGTGAGCAAGTGCAAGTTGGTTGACTTGAAGGGTCGGGGGAGTTCTAGCCAGTTGAGTTTTTTGAGGCATTCTCAATGGTGGGTTCTAGAAGGTGATCCTGTGGCGAATCTGGCTATTTTATTGTAGCAGCTATCTAGTTTGTTGAGCTCAGTTTTTCGGAAATTTGTAAGCACGTGGGAGGTGTACAGTAGGATCGATAGGAGGTGTGTCCTGGCTGTGGTAACCTTAGAGTGACTGGTGAGAAACTGTTTGTTGTGATAGAGTAGGCCCATTTTTCTATGGACTCTTAATGGTCTGGAAGATATGAATGTCAAATTTAAGGCTATTGTCAATTTCAAGGACTAGCAGTTTGGCGTGACTGCTGGGTGTGATGGTGGTGTTATGAGAGGAGATTAAAAAGTTAGATGAGGAAGGTGGAGATCTATGAGAGCTGAAGAGGAGTAATTTAGTTTTGGCTGGGTTTAGAATGAGGTTTTGGTTAGTGATCTATGTTTCTGCCAGGAAAAAGCATTCTTGTGTTAGGGAGAGGAGGTGGCCAAGGGAGATGGCTGTACAGATAATGATAGTATCATCTACATATTGGACTATTGAGGCTTTGGGTATGGTGAATGGTAGTTGATTAGTAAATAGGGTGAAGAGTAGAGGACCCAGGATGAAGCCTTGGGGTACTCCAAGGGAGACAGACAGTAAGGAAGAGAGCTGATTTTGCCATTTTACAGCTTGATGCCTACCATCTAGATAGCTCTTAAACCAAGAAATAGTAGAGAAGCTGAGATTTAGGGAGGTTAGTGTATGAAGCAGGGTTTCCTGGTTAACCATGTCAAAGGCTTTAGATAAATCTAAGAGAGTTTCAGATACTATTAGTCCATTGTTGCTGTGGTTATTGACGGTATTAGTGAATGATGTAAGTGCGGTGGTAGTGCTATGGAAGGGTCTGAAACCATGTTGCTGAGTTGATAGTAATTTGTTTTCTAAGAGGTATTTCATCAGTTGCATGTGGATAACCTTCTCTAGAAGTTTAGATAGGGGGGATAGTATAGTTATGGGTCGATAGTTACTAAGTTCTACAGAGGTACCCCCTTTGTGGAGTGGTGTAATATGTGATATTTTCCAAAGATGGAGTACTTTGCACTCTGAGATAGATCTGTTTACTAATATGGAGACAGGGTAGACTATTGCTTCAGCTGCTAGTTGCAGATATTAGGAAGGTATATTATCGGCAGCTGTAGAGGCTGGCTTAAGTTTAAAGAGTAATTTTTGTATGATTTTGGTTGGCACTGAGTTGAAGGTGAAGATGGGGTAACTGAGATTTGTTTTGGGTGAAGAGGGTGTTTTAGTTGGGGATGGGGTGTTGCGGCTTAGTTGGTTGTTGGCTAGGTTTTGGATAGTTTCTGTGAAGAATTTGTTAAGCTGAGTGGGAATGTTGTCATGGTTGTTCACTATTCTGGGGGTGGGGTGGTTGTTTTCCCTGGTTGCAGTACAGTGTTGACAGCAGCCCAGAACTTTTTTGGGTTGTTAATATATTTATTCTGCATATTTTGGTAGTAGGAGAGTTTGTCTATTTTAATAAGTTGTTTGACTTTGTTACGTAACTGACGGTATGTTTGTTTGTCTATTTGGGATTTGCTTTTATGATAGTTTGTCCATGCTTTGTTCCTATCTCAGAGTGGTGTTTTAGCATTTAAAGTTAGCCAAGGTGCATGTTTAGTTCTGATTCTTGTAGTTCTAGGAGGGGCATGGTGGTTAAGTATGTTAATGAAGGTAGTATTGAATAATGTATGAATCAGTGTATTATGACAGTAAGGTATGAAATCTGTCAGATGGATACAGTATCCTACCACAGTGTTATGCTTGCATGTCATTATTACCATATGATAATGACATTTGTCAGTATTCCATGGGTGAGATATGCAACAATTTGAACCTTGTGGTCTAAGTTCCCTTGAGCAGTACACTAGCTAAGAATGTCGCAGAACAAGTTAAACAACTGCTGTCAGAAATTACATATATGGAGGAAGGTCATCAGCAGCATGGGAGTGAAATAATATGGCCATAGTTAAAAGTACGCACTTCACCCTCTGTGAAAGTATCACATCTAAGTAGAATGTATCACAGCACATCTGTGCAGTAAGTCATTACTGTCTAGCAGCAATTATTTTATATACTGCTACAATGTATAGCAGATGGGATTAAAACTCATGATGGCATCACAAATTAGCTCCTGAAGCCACACAACTATTTGCATAACAGTTCTGAGAAGCTACACATTTGAACCTTATGGGCAATGTTGTGGAAGACTGACAAAGGAAATAAGCATTGTGCAACAGACAAGAGTAATTGGTAGAGATCATAACTTTCAACATACCTTACAAGCAATTTGAACTTCACATCAGGGTTACAGTGAACTGTGGAAGCTGTGATAGCTGACAGGATAAGTGTCTACATATGCCTATATCACCATTAGTTTCCTCTGTGCATGGTTTCTAATTCAGAATTTTCCTCCATAGACTGAGAAATGAAACTTACTATTTCCTACTGTTAAGTGGCGATGGTCCTGTGTGTTAACTGTCACACAAAAGAAGAAGCTAAAATGTACATTGTGAAACTGTGCATGCTTACAAGGAAGTACTATACCTAGAGAATAAAAATCCTTCATCCATCAAAACCCCCCAAAAATCTCACCTCACATCTGTTGAGGGAGCCATTCTTGCATATCAACAATGTTTGTTTTTACACACTGAAACAAGGCACACGCTGCTGGATTTGAACACCTACCTATTGAAGTCACATTCTCAATACCTATGCACTAGCTACTGGGACCACTGAATAATTCATAGCATAATTATAAATAAGCACGCAGGTGAAGGGTAACTTGAGCAGTGTGTCTAAGTGCATATGGCTTCCCATAAAAGAGAGTATAACACTTAAGGGATCAAAATCCTCCCCCTGGGAGCAAGCTAACACTAAGTAGAATTGCATCCATCACATCTGTAGAATAAATCATTACTGCATATTACCAATCTCTGTTTTTGCACACTGAAGCAAGGCACATGCTGCTGGATTTCAATTCTTACCTACCTAAGTAACATTCTCTAGGCTTGTGTGCTAGCTACTAATGCCACACAAAAAGTCATATCACAGTTGTCAAAAAACACACAGTTGATGGGATAACTTGAGCAGTGTGTGTGTTGGAATGCATATGGTATTCCTTAAAAGGGAGTGCAACACTTGTGGGATGAAAATCCTCTGCCTGTGTAAATGTTACCACTAAGTAGAATTGTACATATCGCATGTGTTGAGTGAGTGAGTCCTGCATGTTACCAATTGCTTTTGTACACAATTGCACTGAGTCAACATTGCTGGATGTGAACAACTGCCTACTTAACTTAACATTCTCTAGAACTGCACACTAACTGCTGATTCCTCAGAAGAAGTCATAGCACAGTTGTCAGAAAACACACAGCTGAAGAGATAACTAGAGCAGTATGTTGGAATGCACATGGCCTCCCTTGAAAGGGAGTACAACACTTGAGGGATTAAAAAAAATCTATCTGCATAAATGTTACCACTAAGTAGAACTGCACAGCATATCTTTTGAATAAGTCAGCCTGGCCTGTTACCCATGGGCAAGGGAATGGACTATCTGCATCTCTGTAGGGACTTACATTATCATTTCTTTGTTCCTGTGCACTCATTAATGATGGCTATCACCAAGCAGTGGTTTATTGAGTTGAAGTTTCACTTCAAGGCATGTGTTGCAGTGCTGTACCTCCTCTGAGTGATTGTAGTCCTATGTGTAATACTACATCCCCCCACAAAATGAGCAAGACCATCCTTCCTACCACTACCATCAAGCACTAGAGCTGCTAATTAAACTCCGATCATTTAAGCCATAGGCAGGGTTTTATTATTTCCAGATGACTTTCTTATTCTGTTATGGCAGGGTTTGGGTTTGGTATAATGGTAGAGTTTGAATAAAAAATCTTAAACCTGAATATTAAGTGAACATGAAATGAGACAGATGTACAATATTGAAAAGAAAACTCTTCATAGCCAGGTTTGTATTTTGTGTGATTTATGGTCTGTAATTTTTTTAGCCTTTCTAGATACTCCTCTCCCATTTCAATGACTTTAGAAGATTGTTTGTTTTATGCTGGTGAAGATAGTCATGCTAGCTGAAATGCCTCTACTTTAGCTCATTCCTCTACCTGTCCTTTATATCAAGTTCCTGACCAATGCATCCATAAAAAGACAAAAGGTGCAATGTTTGATTCTTACCTTTGAAGGGAAATTGGCAGGCTTCAAATGATCTGCAAGGTAAGCGAACTTAGCACTTACACACTAAGATCAGTTTTCTGTGTAATGAATTGCCTGCATTCTTTTGCTAACTTGCAAGGTCTTACAGTAAGTGCTGGTGCAACCATAGTACTATCCTCCGTCATTTTACTAGAAGAGGTTACAGGCTAATGCAGGAACAGTTAAGGCCTTAAGTCAGTGCTGAATGAAGATAGAAGACTATTTATTAATACATCATCCCCTGTATACTGCTGTGTGTAAGTGTGCATGTGGAGTGCTCTCAAGATATCAAGGGATGTGAACTACTTCATTCTGTGTACATCATACACCAGTGACAGACAAAACATGACTTTTCATTACAGAACTATAGTGGAGTAAGTGTAGCATAAACAGTTTCTCATATTGCACTGCTCCTTGGTGGGATATATATTGTTTATATTTATGCTATAATAAGCATTGTAACTTAATAGTGCAATTGTAATACTTAAGAGCTTAGTATAACTCTGAACTGCATGCAATGTCATTTTTCATAAATCCCAGACAACAAATCCACAAGACATAGATCACAAGAACTTTACTGGCTTAGTTATTAAGAGTTTCTTTTGAAAATTCTATATATCATTAAATATTCACTCACTTGTATTAACTCATTAACACCTATATGGAGTGGAATGTCACACTTCTATCAACCTACATGCATCTTAAATTCCAGAGCATTTTCAGAAAAGTATACTTAAAAAGCATGAGATAAACAAGTGTAAATATTTTGTGAACAATAAAGGCTATTAAAACTATGTGGTGATTACACTCTGATACTTGGAAAAATACAAATCAGTGAAGCACTAGAGTGACGCGAGACCCAACCTTACCAAATGTTAAGCACCTCCTTTTAAGTTAAGGTCAGATCTCAGGCTAGGCAGTAAAATCTGTCAGTACTGACCAGCAAATGACAGTAGCAGAATGAAAGAATTGTCTCTGCCTGCTTTCCGTTCTGATAATGTGTCCCTGACTTCATGTTATAAACTGAGAAAGCTACTAGAATAACAGGGTGTGTGTGTTGCCTGCCATTTTCTGAAGGATACAAACCCTGAAACTTAAATATATGTCTTTAGTTTATGAATTCAATCCTCAGTAGTTTGTCTGAAAACCACGAACCTATGAGGAACAGACCAAACATATGAGGGACAGCCTGTGAAAATATGGGCAGTTTAGAGGCATGGAAGGTAAGTGTAAACTAAAGGGACTATGTTATACTGCCTTTCTGACTACACTCACTAAGTGCTTTATAGCTTTGAAATCCAGCAAAACACTTTTTTACTGTAACTTGTAGGACATGGAGCAAATAAAGCTTCATGCACTACAAGGTATTATGACTGTGTCATTGATACTAACCTACTAATACGTGTTCGGGACATGGATGCCGAAATTCACCCCTTGAGCTTTGCTCTCGAGGTGAATTTCTTAACATCCATATTTTGAACACATAAGTCAGTTAGGATTGCTGGCCCACTAATCATCCTCTTTGCTATTAGTAATAAGTATTCTTTCCAGTGATAATAGATACTGCATTCACAGTCTTTTCTGTAAATACTATAATATATTTTAATGCCCACAAATCCCAAATTATATTTTTTCTAAACTTTCACAAACTTATTTAGATATCTTGAAATCTATACAACATGGATATGTATTATAGGAACATTTTTGTTAACCAGGCACAAGTTTTCACATGACAACAACAAATTCCTCTATAAGTGCATGTTTACTGAAATATTTAACAGAAATATGAAAACATATATTTAATAGTATAATTAGCAATATAAATAATACTGGATATCTCAAGATGTGCAACTTACAGTGCACATTTTAAAGACAGTTTTCTTCAACATCTAAGGTTTCATTTAATGTCATGCAAACATTTATGTGTTCCTAGTTTTTTGAAGTATTAAGCACAAATGGAAATATTACTTGTTTTCATAATTACTAACAAGCAGCTAGTAATATTTCTAGTATAGTGTGATATAAACCTGTCTCCCACAATGCTTTTTCATAACATACCCCTCAACAAAACGTAGGCGTCTTAGATATGAAAATATGAACATAAATATGAAAATATCAATAATAACTGGCAAAGAATAATTTCTCCACTGCAGGACATACTAGACTAACAATCTTAGTGTTATTTTGTTAATAACTCCCTCTCTTTCTAATATCACCTATTATTATCTGGTAAGTTAGTTAGATAAAGAAGCCAGACCCAAACATTTCTGGATGCCATAAGAAGGTATGAGTGTGAACTGGAAGTGTACAAAAAGGCAATTTAGGCTTGAGTGCATTCCAGATTTTTCTTGTCAGACTTTGGGCCGGATTCACGAAACCTCCGTGTAAGACTTAATATGTCTTACTCGGAGGCTGCAGTTGAACGGTATGACATCAGAGTGCCATGAATATTCATGAGGGCACGCTGACTCTTACACGGACTGAGTAGGCAAGCAGGGGGTGTGTCCGACTGCCGAGCAGTCTAAAAGTCCACGCCCCTGCAAGGTTTTAAAAAGCATAATGTCAACAGACAAGAGCGAGTCCGCTCAAATGTACTTGCACCCAACACCACACTCCCTGACACTGTAAACCCCCATCAGAGTTATAAAACGGAAAAAAATTTAAATTTTTTTTAAATCCATGATATAGCTGCCAGTATTTGCGCTTGTTTGCGCAGGTGTGCCCATTGCTTAACCACTGTTAGCAATTGTGACATTGAAGAGCATATAAGAACTACTTATGCAAATTAATTCAAATAACAATAGCATAATGGTAGAGCGTATACACAAAGAGAAGGCATTCACGGTTCGAGTCCCACCACTCCCCTTCTTATTTATGTTTTAAATCAGTATTTGAAATAATACCAGACAAATATGATTAAATTTTTATTAAAAGCAGTGACATGGCCAATGTCTCAGCGAACAAAATACATATTTTTAAAAGACCCAGATATATAATAGCCTGCCATTAAGCAACGTTTTACACAGCTAAACAGAGGTGTCCATAGTTTAATAGCACTATACCCATCTAAACAGAGGTGCCCATAGTTTAATAGCGCTTCACCCAGCTAAACAGAGTTGCCCATAGTTTAATAGCACTTCACCCAGCTAAACAGTGTTGCCCATAGTGTAATAGCGCTTTACCCAGCGCAATAGAGTTGCCCAACATTTAAAAATGCTTTACCCAGCGCAACGTGTTTGCGCGGACGTGCGTGCTGCGCCAACCAGGGCACCATAGGGCACAGGGGAGCAACGTAGAGCTAAGTTGCTTAAACGCAGCCACACCCCCTAGCCTGTCTAGACAGTATTAAAATAAAAGAATGATAAGGTTTGAACCCAGGACCCTTTGCATCATAATCAAAGTACAGAACCACTAAGCCATGACAACATAGGGGAAACAGCCACTATTAACATACATAAATGTAGGAATGGTAGTTTAACCATTACTAAGCAGGTCTGCAGTCAGCCGAGAATTTTGCAAAATGGCCAATCACAAAAAAGTGCAGGAAATGCGGCATATTTAAGCCCCACAGGTGGGAATACACGCCATAACTGATTGTAGCTCACATCTGTGGTCAGAATGTCTGGTGTTGGAGAGGGAGTGCGCTTCCGAGTGCAAAGATGGGGCACCGAGGAGTCCAAATACATGGTTTGGCTTCTAGTCCACTGTCACGAGGCAAGACTCCTGCAGGGCCAGTTCCAAGGGATGGAGTACAAGACAGAGGCTTACAACCGGTTAGCTCGTGACCTCACCAGTGCCACAGGCATTCCCCGGACTGGTGAGCAGGTCCGTCACCACCATGCGGACCTGAAGAGATGAAAGGAGGGCCGCCTGAACCAGTGGATACAGGAGGCCCATGGGATGCGGGATGCCCCATAACTGAGTATGTAGCCATGGAATGCAGTATGTAAGGATTTCAAATGGAGTATGTATAATGGATAGGAATGTCTCAATATCCCTCCATTCACTTTACAGCTGCAGGTGACCGTGTTACGAATCAGCAAGCCTATGAAGATAGGCTGCTAAGGCTGCGCCGCCAGGCAGGTTAGTGATTATTCTGCATGTATTGTTATATAAAATATGGGAGAGAGCATGAAAGAAAGTGTTGTAGTCCAATAATATAGCCATAAAATGGAATGAATAAGTCCTCTGCATGTACTGTCAGATAAAACGTTAGAGAGGCAGAAAAATAGTGTAGTAACCCATTAAGAAAGGTAACAAATGTCTGGAATAATATCTCTGCAGGCACTGTCATATAAAATAATATGTGAGTGAGCCTGAAAAAGAGTGTGCTAACCTATTAATAAAGGTATAATATGTCCTGAACATGTCTGCCATATATACTGTTAAAACAAATAAAGGAGTGAGCCTGTGGAAAAGTGTGTAATGTCATTAATAAAGGTCTAAAACCCAGAGTGTGTCTGTTTCACTTAGTATGAAATGTTGTTGTACCCTTGCATTATACAAATAGTAATGTGTTAGAAAGTGCTGGCAACCCAGAGTTCTGCAGTCCCATCTAAAGTGGGTGATGGAAGTGCTAGTAGCTGTGAAGTAAATATACAGTGCTCAACAGTCAGTTACTGGCTGGCATGCATAAGTAAATCTGGCACACGAGTAGCATGCTAATATGTTCCCCAGAAATGTAAGTGCGCTTCAATAAATGCATGGTTCTGTAAAATTTGAAGTGAAAATGTCATGTGAAAACATCCAGATATGTAGATAAAGAAATATAAATGCAACCATGAAATATGTAGCAGTAACATCTGCATCCTGGACAGTTAGTATGTGAGATATAGGTCAAGTATAGATTGAACTAGCCAAACCCACTACACAACCTAATGCATGGTGGCAAGTGTAATAATACATGTAGGGAATATACACCTGCAGTCATTAGGAATGTAGTGTAGAGTAAAAGTGTTTATAAGATGTTAACAGAGGTTTTTTCTGCACTCTACTGTTTGTGCCCAGCCCGGACTCCCCTCCTCCGTTGGTCCTGTGCCACCTTCAAGTGGAAGCACTGCAGGGGATGGGGCTTGTCCCCCCATGCAAGCGTTGGTGGAGAAGGGCCACCCGTCACCCTTCGAAGGGTCCGGGCTGTGGTGCGTAGGGAGATCCAGCGTTCAGTCGCTGATCCCCTACGTCAGCTTGAGGCGAGAGTAGTGCGTCTCTCGGGTGAGCCTGCCCGTCCTATTCAGCCCCAGCACAGCCACCCTTGGGGCTGTGAAGGTGCAGTGGTGACTGCCCATGGGTGGGGATCTCAGTTCCACTGTTACCATCTGTGGGCTCATGGACTTGCAATTTCCAAACATCCTTCCCCGTCAATTGTGTTCACCCACCCCATATGTCAAACTCTGCCCCTGTATGCGTCTTGTTTGTCTTATCTGTTTACCTCCCCAACCTACCTGCCCAAATATACCTACTTCCTCTACCTCACATTCCACTCTCACCTGAAAAAAAAATAAAAAAAAGGGCAATCTGTTCCCACAAAAAAATTATGCCCCATACATAGCTGCCAAATTCGCACACATGTCCACTGGACATGTAAACTGATAATTCTAATTGGCAGTACAACATATTTTGTTGTCCTCACCCCCCTCTCAGGGGTGGAAGGTTTCAAATTTCACACTAAATTTCATACATATGCACAGCTGTTGCTGGTAAAGAAATGGGCAGCTATGGACCTTCCCTACACCCATCCTGCACATCCCGAGCTGGTTTCCCTACTGTCTTTCCCTCTTTGTGCCCCCTTTTTCACCACTTTCCTATCTCCCCATTTTCTTTTCTTTAAAAGAAATTAGCGCGGGGGTTAGCGGGAGTAAGCACTTTTAAGCAGTAGTAAGTGAGATTAAGCGAGTGTGCGCATATGTGTGCTTAGCTAAGCATTTCTAAGCATTGCGCAAACCTGCACAAACCCGCTTACAACTGCTTAAAAGTGCCTTAGTCACTCTGTATGACAAGGCCCTTATACTGCTCAGCAGCAAAATAAAAAACCTTGCCAGTCTCGAACCCGGGACCTTGGACTCACCAGTCTGCATGAAGTACCACTACACCACAGCAGATATACAATAGCTTAGTGCTGAAAGCAATTTATCATGCATTACCATGAGTGAATGTAAAGGGAAAATAGCAATGGCATAACACAAATCTTGTTCTGTGGGCCTTAACCAGCAGGTGTTGTTGAATTGCATGACATGACTGTGAAAAGAGAATCAGCCATGCTAGTAGGGAATAAGGTTACAGTATCAGCTTACAAACCCCACACAGTATCAGGGCAGGATAAACACTGGCATATTTGCATAGGTCACAGGCCAGACCTCCCAACAGTGACTGTTCTACAGTGATGACCCTGATTTGTAAACAAATGTTAGCTGTGCCCCTCTGACTCCCTGTGAAATGTACTAACAGTAGGCAGAAAGGTGTTGAATCTCACTTAATAACAAATGTCAATACATGAGAGTAGACACCGCTTACACATCAGAAAAGGTGTAGTAATAGAAATGCTCTGAATCACCCAAAGTCTGAACTGCAAAATGTCTGAACTATATGACAGGTGTATCCCAGTTATATGTACCTTACCCTCAGGCTGTTCAAATATATACGTAAGAGTATCTGAGGCCTGGAAGAGTCAGAAACACACAGGCATATCAGCTTGTCTGCTGTTACACACTCTGCAAATAGCTGTAGAATGAATCCCAGAAGCATGCCCTTATGTAGAAGTACAACACAGAAATAGCAAAAGATGTAGCCATGTACTGCTAGCAACCACCTGTGACAATGCCATTGTTCAGGTGCTGAAAAGACTGCTGTGGTGCACAGTCAAAGAATACTAGGCTGACCTCTGACTACCATCTGGATATGTCCACAGGTGGGAGCTACTCAGACAGACTACAAGCCTTCATAGACGTACAGGTACACAGCAACTCTGCATGTTCAGCAAGATAAACATCACACGATAATAAATAATGCACACTGCAGTTCTGCACCCCTACCCAAAGGTACTATATACCCGTGTAGTCAGGCACAACCAAGGGTGTAGGTAGGCATACACAGTACAGAAATATGTCCAGTCGTTCTGAGCAGACTGTGCTAATGCCAACACAAACCACAAAATGTTCAGATGTGAGTAACGTACTAATGACAGTATAGCTGTTCACAAACAGTGCATGTGCCTGATATTCATAATTGGTAGTACAACATACTTAGATGTCCTCACCACTCTCTCAGGGGTGGAAGGTTTCAAATATCCCATCTAATGTATTGCATATGCACAGCTGTTGCTGGTAAAGAAATGGGCAGCTATGGACCTTCTCCACACCCATCATGTACATCCCAAGCTAGTTTCCCTACTGTCTTCCTCTCTTTGAGCACCCTTTATCACCACAGTCCTATCTCCCCATTTACTTTTCTGTCAAAGACATGCGCGCGGGGGTTAGTAGGAGTGAGCACTTGTAAACAGTAGTCAGCGGGTTTGCACCAGTGTGCGCATGTGTGCGCCTAGCTTTGCATTGCTAAGATATGATAAGCACCGCCAAGCTTAGCTTACTATTGCTAACATGAAATAAGCTAATCTAAGCTTCGCTTAGTATTGCTAAAATACAATAAGCTAAGCGTCGCGCAAACCCGTGCCAACTCGCTTACAACTGCTTAAAAGTGCCTTTGTCACTCTGTATGACAAGGCCCTTGTATTGCTCAGCAGCAAAATAAAATACCCTTGTCAGTCTTAAACCCCACACCTTGGACTCAGCAGTCTGCATGATGTACCACTAAGCCACAGCAGATACACAATACCTTGGTGCTGAAAGAAATATAACATGCATTACAAGGAGTGCATGTAAACGGAAAATAGGAAAGCCATAGGAATACATTGCAATAAAGAAATATGACATGCATTACAAGGACTGAATGTAAAGGGAAAATAGTAAAGCCATAGGAATACATTGCAATAAAGAAATATAACATGCATTACAAGGACTGAATGTAAAGGGAAAATAGGAAATCCATAGGAATACATTGCAATAACTACTGTTGTATGCCAGTTAATTCCCTAATTCCAAAAGAAAGTACATACTCCCATGTATCCAGTGTTAGCATTAGGAGGTGTGAGTAAACTTACACACTGAGAAGAGTGTACCTGAAGAAGCAACAGTCAGGTTTCAGTACAACATGCATTTCACTGGCTACAACCCAGCTTCAGATATGAGACATATATCAACCTTCTGACTGACACAACAGTGTCCACAGCAAACAAGCATGGTCCCCACCTTGCAAAACTGAAAGGCCTATGCCTACCTAACCTATCATTTTATAGCAGTGTCCTGAAATCACAGTGAGAACTGCAATTACCACACAGCAGGCTGCATGCAATTACTAAATGGTGGGCACCAATTGGTGCACAGGCCATCACATGCACATGTGCAGATACCTACAAAAGCAGCCTGTACTAGCTGTCCACACATGCAATAATATCATTGCAGCAACTGGAGAGAGAGAGAGTGAGCGAGAGACAGACAGACAGACAAACAGTTGGAGAGACCCAACCCAAACAAAAAAGAAAACAGAGGTGGTTGGAGACACCAACCAACCAAAACAACAAATAAAACAAACAGAGGCGGTGGAAGACACCAACCTAAACAAAAAAAAAACATCAACAGGTACAACAGACTGAGGTGAGAAATACAAAGGTAAGGTATGTAACACAGATGTATTTGCTGGCATCTGACTGATGTGTCTGAAGGGTACTCTACATTCTGTGAACACTCCTTATGTGGTAGCAGTCGGTATCTATATGTATATACAGATGTGCATAGGGCAAGGGACATACTGCAACTGTTAGTGAAGGCTGGACATATATATGTATTTGAAGGTTGCTATGTGCACATATCTATGTAGGTTGTAGTGTGTGGCATTGAAAACAGCAAGCAGTGCAGGTATATGCCATGTGGTGGTTAAATGCTGTGGGACTGAGTTACAGCCAGTAAGGTCTGCTACGGCTATACGGCCTGAGGACAGCGAAATGCATTCTGCACAACATTGTGCAATATTATTACATAATTGTATGTCTTACAACTGTTCCATAATTGATATTCCCACCATGAAAGGTGGGCAGTATATCTGCATATATGTGCATGTATATGTACAGCAGTGGCTCTTTACAAGTATGTGTGTGTGTATATACATATATATATATATATATATATATATATATATATATATATATATATATGCATATATATATAGATATATACATATATACATGTATAGATATATATAGAAATAGAGATATGTAGATATATAGATATATACATATATAGATATATACATATATACATATATAGATATATATATAGAGATATATACAGATATATATGGATATCTATGGATATATATATATATATATATATATATATATATATATATATATATATATATATATATATATATATATACATATATGTATATAGATATATATACATATGTATATATAGAGTGATATATAAATATATATGTATATAAATATATATATATATATATATATATATATATATATATATATATATATATATATATAAATATATATATAGTGAGAGAGGGAGACACAGGGTCAGAAGTATTGCAACAGATGCCTGGTGACCAAGGCATGGACCGAACACCAGTGTTGATACTGCAGTGCCATACCCCATTCCAAAACACTTTACCCACTAACTACCAGACAGGTGGTTGCCTGACTAACACTGAAGGTGTCAGAAGGGAACATGGGACACAGGTGGACAGTAGCCTCCACTTTGATATTCACAGTGCCGCACTAGTCTTGTAATCTGTCTACGTGGTACGTGTAATCACAAACGATGTGTCATGTATGGAAACATAGGTCAGTGTTCCCCTGTACTCATCACAATGCCCCATGTGGTATGTACCTCACATGTCAACTACAGAAAGTGGAAAGACCACAGACATACCTCACAAAGGGTAATACTGCCCTGAAACACATACCCTATGCAGACTGACTCACATAACCACAGCTACAGTGCATTGTATACTGGCCACCCAGAGGTTACCACTGCCAAACCTACAGAGGTATGCCACACCCATAGCAGTCAGATAACCACCATGTCAACACCTCACAATCCCACCGGGCTACATGGCCTAGGTCCCTAGTCCCTGCAACCTCACTAAACAGCGCATGCTGGAGGGATAGGCTCCTACTGGCAAATATGCCATACTCTGGAGTAAACCACCCAGCATGAACAAACAAGGCTCCTTAGTAGCAGATGTCAGACATACCCCTGATGATTGTCTGGGAGATAGGTAAGATGCCCTGGGAATCACCTCTGTGTATCCAGTTGACAGAAGGAAGTGAAATCTAATTACATGTGTGTCACAGGCCAGGGTAGCATATGGCTAGGCTGCTGTAGGCCCCAGGGACAATAGTGTATTACCTACGTATGACACAATGCACACAGACATGTACACAGTGCAATACCTGCTATGTGAGGTGGAATGAGTGTGACAGTGAATGTGTGCAAGGTCTGTGATGGTGTGATAGCTAGGTGTGAGGTGGTTTCTGTCATGGTCATTTGTGTCCTAAGTGTGAGGCCAGAGAAAGATGTGTCAGTTATTGGGATGCAGACATAGTAGGATGGTATATGTTGTGACGTAGTTCCTTGTGTATGACTGTGGTGTCCCATCATAGGCTGAAGCAATACATGTATGCTCAGTAAGTGGTACTGCTGGTGAATCCAGCCAACATTTAAACTGTTGTACCACCTGAAGCTGTAGGCCTAAACAGCACAGTATGGTGTATGTTCACATTCCCTGATAACACTGTCTTATGTGTTTCCTGCAGTCTGCACAGATTACATTCCTCAGGCATAGGTATCTGTAAGTAGGGGCACACAGTACTGTAAGGTACATAGCAAATGCTCATCTGTGTTAGCATACATTTGTGTGCTGTATGAATGTCTGATGTGTGTGTAATGATGCCTGTACCATGTCCGCAATCACATGTGTGATGCAGGGTTTGCATGTGTACCTAGCAACATGTATACTCTGTTACAGCAGTATGCCAGCTATATTAACAAGTGTGCACATAAGTCAGGTAGGGGTATGGCATCAACGACTAGGGTGGGTTACTGGTTATACTGTAACTGTACTTCACATTCATTGCAATGGATGACATATTTCTGCATGCATTAGCTTGAAATGTACCCCCCTGGCAAGGCTTTGCATTGGATCCCAAACAGTGAGCCGAGTACTGGTGTATACTGGTGTGTCATATGGAGTGTGGCAGGCACTGTCAGCCAGTTGTGGGCTGAGCACTGATATGTGGTATTGAATGTGTGTATCCTGTGACAGACGAACAGATGCTATATATGGCAGTTAACTGATATCTGTACTGTATAATGTTAAGTGTGCCACATGACTTGCTCACACATATCGTTTACTTGTCTTCTAGGCTTATGGCTCATCACAGGAACCCCTGCTACACAGCTGCAGAGGAACAGGAAATACACCACAGCCTGGTTCAGCACTATACCCTGCTGTTTTCAAGGGCCAGCCAGCACCAGCAGGAGCGTATTGCACTGTGGCAAGAACTTGTTCATTGGGTAAATGACATAGGCATGCATAACCGGACATATGAGCAGGTACGCCGTCACTGCAGTGATTTAATTAGACATGTCCGGTGGCATGCGTCTGATATCCACAGACAACAGCTTGCCACATGTGGTGGGGTGGCCATACATCCCCCCCTCACCAGAGTGGAGGAACTGCTGCTAAGTGTGGTGGCTCCTGGCCTACAGCACCAACAACATCACACATGTGTCATCATGGAGGCCGGAGCCACCCAGCATAGTGACATGGAGCATGCAGGTAACATGCCCTAGCTGTAGACTACTGTTACCTGTATTGTCAGATTATGCATGTGTGAGATGTGTACTGTGTTTAGCAGTTGTGCTGCCTATTGTGTGCAATACTGATAATTTGAATAGTATCTGTACACCTATGCCTGTTGTTCTACTATAGTCTAGCACACTCACAGTAGCAATGCCACAGTTGTGGCCACTGATAAACTGTGTCATATTCTTGCAGGTCCCTCTGGTATGACAGCAGGGCAGACATTACATGCTGGTGAGTGTGTTAACACTTTAAACTTGGTATTGAACTGTGCATGTCATAGGTGAGGTGTAGGCCATGTACACATAACACACCTACGCATAATGCATGCTGTGCATGTTTGCTGTGAGACGTGAAACATCTCAGTAATGTCAGTAGCTGCCTCAATCACATGCAATGCACAGAGCATCAGGCACAAATGTGGCAGCACTGTACTGCACATTGGATAGGTATAGTTGACACACATGTACACAACATAACATGTTTGTCATACGCAGTACACCTCAACATGCTACACTTAGTGTAACCGGACACCTGCTGCCAGATCACACTTCAGTATCCCACATGTCATCCACACACCACACATACCATACCTGAGGGGTAGGAGCCTAGCATGGGGCTGTGCAACACTCCTCAACACATAACACAGTCATGTTAGGCAATGCTCCCTACTGGACACCTCACACACCCTTGTGCAACGTGGCTGTGCAATTGTGAACTTAGCCATGGCACTGCAGTTCAGGTACAGCATGCTAGGCAGTGGCTAGCACACTTTAGTGGCCTTGAGTGACCACATGATGCATGACGATGATGGCTAATGGTACTACACCCCATACTGTTACAATGGCCATGTCCAGGATTGGTATCCCATCATGTATACATGCACCACTCATCCCGTGTGTGTACATAGCATGCATGTGCTACACCTGTGTCCACAATTATCTGCTGCAGACACAGACACTGCAATCAGACATGGAAATCCATGTGACACACAGATAACACACGCAGCCATGGTATGCATACCTGTGTGTGATGGTGCACAGGACATTGCAGAGCTTATAATACTTGCACAGAAATGTCGTGTCCTTGTACACATTGTGTTCCAGGGTGTAGGCAATCACTGAACATGTACACACATGCACCACAGCCATGTACACTGTCATTAACTATGGCTGTCTACACTCACACTGCATAGACTTGATCAACACTTATTCTGCATGCTGACACGTGTGCATGACTGTTTGCCTTGTGATACTGTCACCCACCTTCAACCAGTATTGAGTATGATTTGGATTTCTGTTCTGTGTGTGTATCTGCTGTAGTGAGGAGTGTGCATGTGTTCCTGTGTTCCTGTGTGCATGTGTTCCTGTGTGCCTGTGTGCCTGTGTGCATGTGTTCATGTGTGCATGTGTGCATGTGTTCATGTGTGCATGTGTGCTTGTGTGCATGTGCAGACCATAACGTATGTTTCCTGTCTTCCTCTCACAAGTGCTGAGGTAGGGCTTGGCGAAAGCAGCAGGTGACCTGAAGCCACTGCCACGGATAGTGGTGATGATGACACATGTATTTTGGCACAAGGAGATTTGACAGGGCCTGTTGTTGGTCCACCAATCGACAGTTCACAGCATTCAACCCCATCTATGTGCACACTCATACTGCCATTACATCCCTCACCACCAATGGCCATAGGGGAGGGACAGCATACAGTTGGCATTGACCAGGAGAGTGTGGTACCCATAGCACGTGCATCACCTCACAGCAGCCATAGCTGTAGACCTGGAATGGTACCACATAGGTGGAGGTCCAGGAGTTATCGGGGGAGCACCCCTGGACGTATTGCCCCTGGCAGGCGTGCCCTCACAGGTCTTATGATGACCACTATGTTCCAGGCTGTAATGCAGGCTCAGGCACGTATGGAACGGTACATCAGGCAGGGACTTAGGGCACAGAGGGCACATAACACCGCTATCAATGACAGCATCCGTGACCTTGCCGGTGCCATCCGGACATACACTGAGGTCATTGATAGACATTGGGGGGAGACAATAAATGCCCTCCACAACATGTCTTCCTCAAGCCAGGACCATGTGGGACGGTTGCGACATCGACACGGACGCATGCCAGCAACAACAACAGCTGGCAGTGGTCGCGGATGGCCCACAGCTCACAGCCGCTCCCGTAGTGGCAGTACCAGCCCCAGCAATGCTGGGGCTGGCCTGTCCATTGTCCGTCCCAGTAGACCACATGCACGTGGCTCTGGCCAGTCCCAGCAGGGACATGGGTCCAGTCATCATACCTCTGCCTCTGATGACAGTACCCAGTCGGGGTTGGTACCTGATACAGTCCGTAGCACCCCTGCCAGGCACAGGTACTGTGTCCATGGCCGGAGACAGTGATCTGTACAGCCAAGCAGGTACAGTCTGTGGCTGTCCCACACACCACCGTATATGACAGCCACATGGTGGAACTGTGTGCATGCAGACACACACACATTAAGCAAACAACTAGGGCTCACATATACACACACACATTACATCAACATTGGCCCATGCTGTACTGTTTTCCCACACACACCCACACACCCACACACACACACACACACACACACACACACACACATGTCGATTGGATGGGTCAATGTCAGGCTCTGGCAAACAACAACACGCTATTTGCTTTACTGGCTGGTTTCACTTCTCCTGCAGTATTTGTAGGACGGTGACATCATCAGACTTTCCAAAGAGTAATGTACGCCCTGTGCATATGATGATACCTGTGCTGCCTTCTGTCATCTGCATTATCGACGGAAGGACAGGCTAACATGGTGCTGATGCACAGGGTGACACTATAGCAGTGTAGCAATAATAGCGAGTTGTCAACAAGGAAATCTAACTACATCCTTGTAGGTATATCTGAGCAGACATTATGCATCAAAGCTCTGATTGTCAATGTAGCATTGTTTACACCACTGTTAGGTCTGAGTATGTATTATCCACCCATGTGCCACTTGGCTGATGTGTGATGTGTTGCCAGCATGTGTTAGAGAGTGGACAGTACGTGTGTGATGTGTGCAGTACAGATTAGCAAGTGTACATCTGTGAACATGGTGGGTGTGCACTGTCTGGATGTATGTGCATAGTGGACACATGGGCCATGTGGCATACCCTGTCGTACACATTATTAACATCCCATTGCATCTTTCAATGGCCAGTATGCATTCTACTACAGTTATGTACTAACATGGGTAGACGTTTGTATGACATGGGTTGACACTATGCTGCGGGTGATACCGTTAATATCAGTCAATGATTTGCAGTCTGGTAGTATACACAACCTCAACAGCATGACTATAAGCAATCATTGGATGATGTCCTGACAAATGACACACAGTAGTAGGGAACCAAGTATCAATTGGATCCTTCTGGTGCTACACTATAACACTAACCAGTGGTGATGACCGCCACCCATTACTGTGACCACACCTGTGTGTCATATAGCCCCCTTAGGTACATGCAGACACACTAGGGATGTGTCCATCCAAATCTGGGAATGCATGGAATGGCCTACAATGCATTCCCTGGATGGGACGCATATCCTACACAAGGGTGTCATACAGACAGATACCTGTTGTGTGATACATGCTGTATAGCAGTAAGTTGACTATGGCATAGTCATCCTCATGTACTATACATACTATCCCGTCAGTACCACACCGGTGGTAGCCCTCAATATGTATGTCGGGTACCATTGTGTACATACAGACCCATGTTATGTCATGTGTCCCTTGGTATCCACATATCCATAGGTATTATGGAGTCCCAAGGTGTATCACAGACATTACAGGCCTGAATGCATATCCACAAGGCAGTCGTACACCTATAAAGACTGTCCATTCTTGGCAGACTTTGTTGTGTATGACCATGTCTGACATATACCCCAGGCATATACCCTCACTCACACTACTCTTAAGTAACTGTCATGGGTGTGTGTGCCACAGATGACCTTGGCCACAGAACAGGACAGTGGACGGCCATGTCACATACATACATATGTGACCTACGATCTGAGTTGCAGCGGCACAACCTGTCAATGGAAACAAATGTATTCATGTAGTATGCAGGCTTCACACCTATGTACTGATTGAGGGGACATGTACACATATATATTTGCCACACAAATACCTGATGTCTGCAATGCACTTACTGTTGTCATCATACTATGTCATACCATAGTAAAAGCAAAACCCATACCATGTTGACCAACAGTGAGACACACACAGTCAGCATTTGCAGGATTCAAACCCCTACCTAACTATGTTATGATACTAGAAAGAGATGCACTAACACAACACGCTATTTGCTTTACTGGCTGGTTTTACTTCTCCTGCAGTATTTGTAGGATGGTGACATCATCAGACTTTCCAAAGAGTAATGTACCTCTTTTAGTGTGTTTTCACAGTCTCCAAAAAGGACACTCCTTTCAAAGACAATTGCACACAACCCCCCACACACACTTTCACTGTTTGCAGGATTCAAACCCCTACCTAGCTATATTATGATACTAGAGAGTGACGCATTAATATGGCGTGCTATTTGCTTTACTGGCTGGTTTCCTTTCTCCTGCTGTATTTGTAGGATGGTGACATCATCAGACTTTCCAAAGAGGAATGTACCTCTTTCAGTGTGTTTTCACAGTCTACAAAAAGGGCACCCCTTTCACAGACAATTGTACACATACACTCGCAGTTTGTAGGATTCAAACCCCTACCTAACTAGTTTATGATATTAGGGAGTGACACATTAACATGGCATGCTATTTGTTTTACTGGCTGGTTTCCCTTCTCCTGCTGTATTTGTAGGATGGTGACATCATCAGACTTTCCAAAGAGGAATGTACCTCTTTCACTGTGTTTTCACAGTCTCCAAAAAGGGCACCCCTTTCAAAGACAATTGCACACATACACACACTCACTGTTTGCAGGATTCAAATCCCTACTTAACTATGTTATGATACTAGAAAGAGACAGACTAACATGGTGCGCTATTTGCTTTACTGGCTGCTTTCCCTTCTCCTGCAGTATTTGTAGGATGGTGACATCATCAGACTTTCCAAAGAGGAATGTACCTCCTTTACTGAGTTTTCCCAGTCTCCAAAAAGGGAACACCTCTCAAAGGAAACTGCACACATACAAACCCCCCCAGACTTTCCAAAGAGTAATGTACCTCTTTTAGTGTGTTTTCACAGTCTCCAAAAAGGGCACCCCTTTCAAAGATAATTGCACACATACACACACTCACTGTTTGCAGGATTCAAACCCCTACTTAACTATGTTATGATACTAAAGAGAGACACACCAACATGGCGCGCTATTTGCTTTATTGGCTGGCTTTCCTTCTCCTGCAGTATTTGTAGGATGGTGACATCATCAGACTTTCCAAAGAGGAATGTACCTCCTTTACTGAGTTTTCCCAGTCTCCAAAAAGGGAACACCTCTCAAAGGAAACTGCACACATACACACACCCCCTGCCACACACACACCTTGCAGGATTCAAACCCCTACCTAACTATGTTATGATACTGGACAGAGACGCATTAACACTGCGTGCTATTTGCTTTTGTGGCTGGTTTCCTTTCTCCTGCTGTATTTATAGGATGGTGACATCATCAGACTGGACATGGTGATGTGCGTACACTTTGTTTTATGCCATTCCAGGACTGGTTCATGTGGGTCAGCAGGTGTCAACAGCTTGAACATGACCTCAGTATCCTTACCTTGTGTGATCTATCTGTGGACACATTGACATTCCATCATATGTCAACACATATTTATGCACAGCTTCTTGGTTTTGTGGATACTACATGTGTCTGGGATGTTGATAAAGGGCTATTCAAAGTCTATGTGACACATGTGTAGATGTGCTCATTAATGTATGTCCTGGGTGGCTGCCTTGCAAACAGTCTAGCATGTTTGGGAACCATGATCCGCACATGAACATACCACAGTTGGTAGGGTTGTGTGTGTGTCAGCTTCCAATAGCTCTGTTTATGACTGCAACCATGGTGGACTCCATGACCTTGCAGATCAGACCTCATAGGCATATTGGACTTGACTTCCCATGGTGTGTTGTGCACCAACACTTGTGGGGAGTGCCATATGTAGCTGTGACACATTCAACGGTTCCACATCCTGTGTAGGGGGTGCAGCTTAGCTGACTGTTCAGGTGCATGATCTGTTTGTTCTGTAGTTTGTGCATGACACATATTGGGAATCAATGTATTCCTCCTGCTGCCATGCTTTTGGCAGTGGGGGTAGCTGCTCATCCATTCTACATGTGATATCTCCTGGTATGATGATGTGGACTATTGTCAGTGGGGGATGGGCATGTACATATGGGCCTGTCTGTCATGATGTTAGCCTTGACACTCAGGTACAGTTGACCCTTACTCAGGACATATATGTGTGTACATTGATATTTATGACATAGCTGAAGGAGGTGTCATGATTCAGTCTGGACTCCTTCTCAGCTCCTCTTTACAAAACACTAACGAACATGAGCACTAATCCCTGTTATACTCTTTTACACGTTTAACACCCTACTGATCCTTTGTGATCAGGCTACAGAGTATGTCATGATAATATCCTGGCATGTCCAGGGGTCGGTTTTGTGTGTACTCTTTAGTCCAGCTGGTGGATATTGTGATATTGACACAATGTCACATCTGTCGCATGTACACAGACAACCCTCTCCTCCTCCCGACAAACTCAGATATATGTGTGAGATGCACCTATTTAGACATACAGGGAGCTGAACTCTCTCGACCCATGACTGGCACAGTCTATCAGGTGGTGAAGGTAACCACACACACCACATATCAGTCTCACATATCCTCTAGCAACAGCACTCAAACCACATTAGCACACATTGACATACTCGGATGCTGTAAATGTACTCTACCTAAGCAGCAGAGACCTCCAAAGCAGACACACACACACACCTGCTACCCCACTACAATACCCACATATCACTAAGTTCACAATGTCAGTGTGCCACACAGTCATTGCCCTTCAGGCTAAACAGCACACCTAATACACTTGTAATAGGCAACACTTATGTTCAGACACACTGACGTACCACTCACCAGCCCTGACAAGGGAATAGTCACTTTGGGCTGTCTGTTGGATGCCAGGATCTGCCGCATAGCACAGGCAGTCAGGTCACTCTAAAGCAAGTACAAGACTGGCACCATCATTGTCCATGCTGGTGTGTGTAACCTCAGACGTTACTCCCTGGACCACATGACATGATACATGGAGGTACACTCTGATCATGTAGCCCAGGCCAGTATGACCCTGACCTTGTCTAGCATCTTACACCCACCAATTATGATGTCACAGTATACGGACACACATATCACATTTAACAGTTGGCTAATAAATTTGTTTCATTCATAGGGGATACAGTGTCTGTCAGTGTATGGTGACATCCTCAACATGCCACGTAGCTTCACTATGGATAGCTTGCACCTGTCACCCTTGGACTTTGGTATGCTGGCTAAGGCTCTTGCTACCACCAGAGTGCCTTTTTTAAGCAGGGCTCAGAAGACAAACCCACCTCCATAGACATTACAGGTTAAATGAAAATAAGGGTAATACTGCTCAACAACAGTTGTGTTAACCTCATATTGTGGCCACTCAGGACTCTCCTCAGTATGGAGGAGAGCAATATCTGTGCACTGACAGACACCTGGTTCAGGCTCGCTTATGCACACCAGCACTACCATGTTATGTTTCATACCATGCTGTCTGACAACAAGACTTGGAACAGAAAACACAACTAGGGGGAGTATCCATATACATCACAGATACACACACCTCCAGGTGAGTAGCACTGCACAAAGCATCACAAACCATACATATACAACTACCATTGTGCAATACTGCCTTTCAGTTTGTTGCCTGCTACAGAACACACTCCCAAACTCAGGAACCACACTTGGCTTTTGTGGGAACTATGGAGAATATGAAGGTCTCCACAGACACCATTATATTGTGTGACTTCATATACACACATATTGACTGGGGATACTACTCAAGCCCCGACAACCTCACCCAACAGTCACTACAATTTGTGGACTCGTGCTTTGGCACAACCAGTCAGCACAGCCACAAGGGGGAATACATACTGGACCTGCTCATCACCAACATGGGGAATCGATGTGCCACACCAGCGATATACCCCTCATTGGTAAGGTCAGAACATACATGTATCTCACAGGACATACATATACCCTCCACACACCCATCATGGGTAATCTTGGTGAACTTCTCATGAGCCAACATCTCACTTCACCGAAGCAAGGTGGTATCCTTCAGAGATCCTGAGACAGTGGCATATACGGCTCACACTGCTGCATCCTTTACATACCCATTCTATGGACACCTAGTGGACTGAATGGATTGTGCTATCCCAAATAACAACAAGACCCACTACTACAATGGCAGGGGACCTATCTGGTAGATCCCAGCCATTAATAAGCTGCACAATGTCAGGAGGATGCTACTACATGATAGAGCACAATCCCAGACTGGGAAGGCATCTGTGATCTGTACTAGCAGACAGCTACAATCACTCATGGACTTTTCTAAGGGCTGCTTCTACCAGACAATTGCACCTGACATGTAGGGCTATCACACGGCCTTCTTCAGTTATGTCAGGAACCTGGGTGGACATTCACTGATATGCTGTGAATTACTGCATACTGACTAAACCTACCCTGAACCCACTGGCATTGCCTACATCCTGGCAAACAGGTTCAGTGCAGATGTCTTCCACCCACACCCCCTAAGGAGCAACTATCCATCCCAACAGAGTATAACCTCCCTGACATCATGCAGTAACAGGTGAGTGCTGCCCTCCCCACAGCGTACATCACATTATCAATGTGACCAGATGGTGTCCCAGCCTGCATCATACACGAGCATCATGACAAATGCAACCCTCACATTACATCACTGTTCAATATCGGAGTTACCACAGGATATGTACCCATGGAATGGCGTACTGCGACAGTGGTCCCGCTCCACAGAGTTGGTGCCACAACGGACCACAGACAATATTGCCCTATAAGCCTATGTAGCCTGTTCTGCAAAGCTATGGAGCATATTGTCATAGGACTCCTACACATAGACATCGGGAACCTACAGACACTGTGTCCTACTCATTTCAGCATTGTTGTGGGCAGATCTTGCCTCTTGAGCCTGTAGGTATTTTTTAAATGGCTAACAGGTCCATCGACATAGGGACGGCTATCCACACAGCCTACCTGAACCTTGCAAAACCGTTCAACACAATAACCTACTGGGCCATTATGCATAGGCTCACCAGTGTCAATTTGGACACATATCCCACACAATGGATTGATACCTAGATCAGGGATAGCACCCACATGGTCAGGATTGCAGGTGCCATGTCTGACTATACACTAGTTACACATGGCATCCCATAAAGCTTGGTCCTGGGATCTCTCTTGTTCAGTATATATTTGTCTTACATACAGGCTTTCACAGGGGGAATATGGCTGAACATGTTTGCACTTGACTGCAAACTGGGTGCCATGATCAACTCTCCAGCTGCCACATGCATACTCAATCAGGGTCTCACAGAGATGGATGACTGGTGCCTGAGCCATGGCCTACAGCTAAATACCATTAGTTTCATAGTCATCCCCTTTGGGAGTAACAACATGCCCACACATTACCACATAGGTAGTACTCCATTACATATGGTAGGAGTTGTTAGGGGTTTGGGGACATCACTTGTTCGTACTGTCGCCTTTAACATTCACGTTGTCAAAGTGGTTGGACACACCTTCTATGTGTGCCACCTTATCCCATATGGTTTCACATCTAGATCGAGTGAGGTCATTGTGCCCCTATACTCATGACATCCATGCTTGGTTACAATGCCACATTTGGGGTGTAACTTACCTGACACCTGCAGCAACTCTACTGGCCACAGACCGTCCTCTCCAAGCAGATCTAGGGACTCACACAGATGCCCTGCATAGTTCAGATGCAGTAACTCCAGCTCTACTCAGTCGCTTACCACCTACTCAGATATGATGTGTGCCTGTTGTTTACAGCTATACCCAAACCAGAATTACTGGACATGCACCACTTCAGGATATCCAACTCCCTTGGCACTACACACTGCAGGGACATATACCTCAGCACAGATGTTAATAGGACATTGTGGAGGGACAGATTCTTATCCCAGAGGCTCCACTCACTACAGAATGTAATCCCAGTTTCACATAGGCAGAGCCACCCACTGACCACCTACTGGAGACATCTTGATGACTGTATGGGTGATTGTATATTTACCCCTGGGATATCTTCTGTGTCCCTGCTAGACAGAGGCACACTAGCATAAACGTACATGGGCTATCTTGTGTGACCTGCTATTCACACACACACAGTGTAGTAATCTGACAGGGTTGCGGATGCCAAACACACTCTGGCTAGGCTTGTACATGCCCTAGGGCAGATAGCCTAGTATCGACCTCTGAACCTATGTTAATGTTCAAGATGCACAATGTTTATTGCTGATACTGTTTGCAGGTCTTTATCATCTTTGCTTTACCATTTTCCATGAAGAACTTCAGTAAATGCAGAATATATTTGATTATGACAGGGTTCCACTATATTATAGATGTGTCTGTTATCATATAACTGTGTGCACAGGGCGGATTGCTGTATAGTGACAGGTTCCTGGGTTAACACATGCAACTGCCAGATATGCGTGGCCCACTGCTGTACTCAGACATGGCCTAAGTGTGTGAGCATGCCCAGTTCTGACATTACATGTTTTGTTGCCTGACATTTGTCTCATTTATTCAAGTGTGTGAGCATGCCCAGTGTGACCCTTCAGTATGTTGCTATCTGAGGTCCACTACATTTGCTGATGTGTGCGAACATTACCAATATTAACATTTATACTGTGTGTTGGAAGTCAGGTTCTGTTCTCACTGCAGGACTCACCTTTGTGTCATAACTCAACAAGGATTATGCTGTGCCTGCAGGGTTTCCATGGAATACTTTGCATAGACTTATCAACATTCCGTCATACAGGTGGACCACTGCAATACTGTCATGGTTTAGTGCTTCAGTACTTTGGCTATAGTGCACAGTATCCTGGGTTCGAGGCCCATTACTGCTTTATATTTTCATACTGAGCAGACCACGCTGCTTAAGGGCCTGTTAAGCAAATATGAGCATGTTGGCTTTTGTTCAGCTATGCCCTACTTAGACCAGGCTTGTCCGACATTGCTCAATATTCACCAACATTGCTGGACGTTGCCCAATATTACTGAACATTGACCACAGTTGTGCTAGTTGGTGTGTGCGAATTTGTTTGCATATACTACATGGTGGTAATTGCTGTTTAGCACTGCTTTATATTGCTTAACACATGGCATTCATGCCTTAGGTGGTGCTGCAGGGCTGCCTGTGTCAGATGCACATACTACACTCCCTGCACATGTTTGGAAGCAGGTAGTGTCAACTTAGGCATCCCTTTTACTTTATGTGCGAGTCAGAGAGGGGTATCATTTCCAGAGTTCCTACTGAGCCAGTGTATGTGCTATGCATTGCCTCTTTGCCAAGGCCAAAGCATACTGGGCATGCCTCCTTCTGCCTACTCGGGCAGGCTCAGGTTGTTCCTCCTCCGAGTCACGCTCTGCCTGTGATGGCCTTGGCAATGGTGGGGGGCTGTTTGGCCCAGGCCTATGCTGGTCCTGCTGCAGCTGTTTTTGCAGGATCATTTTATGTAGCATAGCACATACCATGACAATTTGGGAACATGTAGTTGGTGAGTACTGCAAGGCTCCACCAGATGTGTCCAGGCACCGGAACCGTGACTTGAGCAGCCCAAACACATGCTCTATTACATTACGTGTTTGTGCGTGTGCCTCATTATGGCGTTCCTGTTCAGGTGTGTGTGCATTTCTGATGGGTGTCATCAGCCACGGCTCCAGTGCATAGCCAGCATCCCCCACTAGGTGACCATGTGGGATGTCCCCATTGGCAAATGTCTGGTACAGCTGCGTCAGATGCCAGATATGGGAATCATGGTAGCTTCCAGGGCAGCCTGCACACACATTCAGTATTATGCCCTGGGCATCACACACGACCTGGCAGTTGATGGAGGGGAAGCCCTTGCGGTTGAAGTAGACCCTACCCCACTCGCCGGCTGGTGCTTTGATGCGTATGTGCGTGCAGTCTATTGCACCCACTACCTCAGGGTATTCCGCTATTTGCTGGAAGAAATGCATATTGCTGGCCAATACCTCATGGGAATTGGGGAAATATACATGATCACCGACATGTGCTAACATGGCATCCAGGAACTGGTGTAGTACCCTGGATGCTGATGCCTGTGATATCCCCATCATATCACCAGTTGGTATCTGGAAGGTACCTGTTGCTAATATTCTTAGGCCAACACATACCTTGGTTTCCACTGGGATGGGTTCCCCTCTGTTGGTTCTGTGTGTGAGGCATGGCCTGCACAGCTCAACAATTTGCTGCAGGAGGTCTCTGTCCACTCTATAGCGCTCCACTATTATCAGCTCATGTAGCCCCTGGTAGGTTACCCTGGGCCTGTACACTCTTCTCCATCTCCTCATTGTGGGTTGTCCAGCAGCATTTCCATTGTCACCACCCTCAGCATGTTGCATATGTCACCTTATAACAGCAATGGCAGCCCCTAACATTTCTTTGTCTCAGTAAAGCTTTTTCAGTTTTCACTTCTATTAGCTTACTGCAGTGTCTCTCGTGTGAAACATAATGGACTTTTGTTTGCAGAATTTTAAGTGCTAGGCTGGGCTGGGCTAGTGTACTGCCTGTGTAATTGCCTGATTCTAATTGTTTTCACCTGCTAGCTCTGCTAGTACTCCCTGGCAGCTTCCTACTATTTCTTGTGCTTCCTTTTTCCTTTCTGTTTCCTCGGGGGGGGGGGGGAGCGCCGCGCACACAATCGCAAACACGTGTACAGCAGCTAACACACGTGCACACATACTTACACGGACTAAAACTTGCTTATTCGGGTTAAAACACATGCACACCAGCGCAAACATGCTTACAACTCTTTAAACAGCCTTATACATGCTTACTCCGGCTTAAACGAGCGCACTCACACTTACACGCGCGCACTCTGTCTTACTCGGGTTTACAGGTGCGCACACGCACGCATGCACGCTCAGCAAGAAACTTTGGTGCTATCCATGGTATACACCTTCCATTTCTTGGCTTTCCCTAGCCTACCTGTTGCTACACCTCTTTCCATGATGTCTAAATGACAGCGGACACATGCCACTCTGCTCCAATGAGCTTCACTTCTTTCATACATACCCCCCTCATGATGTCACCTATCTTCTACTCTGTTACTCCCCATATCCTACTCCTACACTCCACTGACTGTGCTCATTTGCTATGTAAACTAGTGATTCAGTATCCTAACACTTATTTACATAGGATTGCCTACTAATACTTGGTTACATCTCTTAGACTGAGCTTCCCCACTTAGCAACTTCTACTCGGTGGCCATCTTGTCTTCAGCCTGCCATTCCATTGCATTGTACATTACCACTTTCAATAAAATCCACATTTGTGGGTTTTAATTTGTAGTATTCTGGTTTTTAGAGCACAGCCCATTTGTGCGGCGCTGCGCTACACTTAAACATCGGAAATCAGCGGAAAAAAAAAATATTTTGTTTTTTATTTTGCATCAGGGAACATTTCCAATGGCCGTATATTTGGCCATTGGCATGCTTCCTGCACTGGATGCAACCTTTATTTGGAGCTGTCACGGCTCCATTTTGCTATTTGCAGAATGGTACTCAGTTGTCAACTGAGTACATTTCTACAAATAACACTGCTCTTACTCAGACAGGTTCGGGTTTCCTGAATCACAAATCTACCTCATTTGCATGCCTTTCGCCTGCAATTGAGGTGATTTGCATGTCCCAGCCCTGTCCGTGTAAGAGCCGTTTTAGGAGCTCTCTTACATGCCCCTACAGGCTGTTCCTGGATCGCTCGTCGGACATGATGGCTGCATGGAGTCTTACTCTACTCTTAGACTCCGTGCAAGCCATCGTGAATCCGGCCCTTAATCTTCCTGGCTCGCTAACTAAATGCTCAAAACCCATCAACAAACCTGTGCCTGAGTCATCCTGGCCATTAATTCCAAACCAGTTTCCTCTAAGTTACCATAACTACTCAAATGTGCAACTGTGGAGCTATGTAAAACTGGAAAAAAAGTAAAAAAAAAGATAAAGTATTCATAAGTGAAGACATTACGTTAATAAATATAGTATGATCTTTACTGACATGCAGAGGACAATCTTACTAATAAGACCTTCAAAATGCTGAATGATGAATAGTATATGTAATTAGGCAAGCAATTTCACAAATCAAAGAACCCATTTTTTTATGACAAGTTAAAAGTTTTTTTATATACAACTGATACCTTAAAGCATATGAGTTTCATTACTTTCTTGATAACTGTATCACCACTTAATCTAGGTGTGTTAATGCACCAAAATTATATAAGTATTTTAAAACAAAAACATTTTGTCTGTCAGTGGTAAATGCTGATTCTCTCTCCTTTTTATTATAGACCGAGCAACAGCTGTCATTTACCCAGTACATGGCTTCTGTGGTGCATTTCCTCATTACTAACTGATTTTTAGAACATGAGTTACTTGTTAAACAATTACAGGATACTTATTTGCAAACTGAATCCCGTTTCACTGAAAACTGTCCTCACAGAGGTCATGTTTTATGAAATACAATACTTGAGAAGTAACCCCCCCCCCTCTTTGCTACATAATCAGACACCACACACACAAACACACACATAAACACACACACACACACACACACACACACACACACACACACACACACACACACACACACACACACACACACACACGCACGCACTGCATCAATTAAAACCACTGCGCTACAGAGGAAACATGGACAGTATACCATTATATTTTTTCTTCACTTTTTATACAAGGTCTGTGATGAATACAGCATTGTCTGTATAAAGTCAAAATTGCTGCACATAGACAAACTTGCTGAGAGATGAGAGCATTCTAAAATTTAACTGTCTGAAGAGGCACTAGATGATGATTGTATTATTTTTACAGTCAGTTTAGAGTTTGTGAATTATGATTGGAAAGAATATTTCAGAAGGCGCCACATAAGATGGCCGGCGCTTTGTTTCTTATGCTTTTAGTCTTTGTAGTTTGCCATGTTGGATTTGCCTTCATGTAATCTCAGTAGCTGTCAATACTTTTCTGAATAAGACATTTTTTGCCACTAGATGATTTTGTGTCTCAGTGGATTACTGATGACAGACGGTATTAAGGAAAATCTGAACAATCAGGATAATGGCCTTGGAGATGAAATTCACTTGTTTGGCAGAAAAAACATATACATTTTTGACACGTGGCTTTAAAATAGGATTTGATTTATACCCTACAAACTTGGTAACCAGCCAAGAATTAGGAATACAATGATCTCTGGCATCTGCATATTTGGGGTTTCCTTCAGAGATTAATATACTTTTAAATATTATATGATGGTAAGTAAACTCCTACAAATTCATTTAGCTAAATGCACTTCTCAGATCTGCGAAAATTGCTTACTTGAGGCACAAGGACTGAATGACACATTATAAATAAACTGAATGACAGTGTGGAAAGGAAAACAAGTATAATTTTGTTTCATTTTCTGGTTAAGGTGTACTAAGAATTGTAAGTTGCTAACTAAGACACTTTACCTTCATAAGCTATCTTTTTTCAGAGCAACTTCAGTAATTGTACATAAAAACAAAAACGTTGTCACAACAAACACAGCATTTCTTTAATGATTAGTAAGAGCTGTCATAATGATTGCCAAAGATTAACAAACAACAAATCAGAAAACTCCAGTAAAATGTAATAAAAAGGAAAAAATACTACCATGCCATAATAAAAACAGACAACACTGACTTAAAATTATTAAAAAACATGAAAGGGAGACTGCTGTTCTGTGTTATCTGAATGTAATATTTAATATAGACACTGCTTAATATTAAGTGTTTTATTTGTATAACTCACTGAGGTTCTCAGCCCAATTGATGTTATATGCTGAATCATGTCTGCCACAGACACTGGAAATTATATACTCCTATTGTCCAAGCTGATTTAAAAGAATATTTGCTCAAAGATGATGTATTATGCAAACTGTAATGGCTTTCAAATTGATATCATATATGAAGGACATAAGTAACTTTGCTCCGAACAGAACAGTACTGGTCCTCCCACCACCAGATAACAAATGGCATTACCATAAAATAAATAAATAGATTTAAAAAATGACTAGAGTGTCTCTGTGCATATGAAATGAGCTAAAAGTGAAATGTGTTCTACATCTCTTCAGTAATATGTCTCTACTGTATGATGCTATTTTGTTTATATAATTGCCTTTCTATGTAACTGCTTCTCTGCCTTTTTTAATAAACACGTATTATTCTATGTGCTAAAAGCTTTATTTGCCATCTCACACAAAGAGATAGAACAAGTAAATAAATGTAGCATAATATGAAGGAAAAAATAAAACAAAATGTTTACCAAACTAACCGCCATAATTTTACGGAAAAGCCCAAGAGTGAGTTCAAATGGTCTGCAAGATCATTCTTATTGCATGTTGACCATTCTGATGGTGAGCTCTTAAAAGTATTGTGGCGAGTTTGCACACAAAAGAAGAAAGACTACTTGCCTGCTTGTTGATATACCACATCAGTGTGGTGTCATTACCTTTAACAATCCTGAATAAAGAGCCAGGCTGAGGAGTTTGAAGAGCATACATAATTGACAGTATCTCTTTTGTGCCTATATGCTTTCAGTTTTTGGATTCCACTTTTCTACTGACCACCAACCCTCCTTGCAGTCTCTTGGTCCATTCATTCCTCACAGATGAGAGCCATTTTGGGCTCATTTGCTACCCGTAAGGTTTGAGCCAATAGCAGAAGCTGACATTCTCATAGTCTGCATGGATTTTTTCTGCTTTATGTCCTTAGTCTCACCCGCTGATGGGTAACATGATCACTCATGTCACCATAGGGACCTTTTATGCCTTCTAGTTAAATATATATGCTCCTGTATAGATGATTTTGACAGCTACCATCAGAAACTTAAAAAAGCTAAGCTCGTGTTCCCCAGGTCTATGACCTTTGTGACATGCAATCTCCTATCTGCACAGGAGCAAATCGGCCAGCAGTGACCCCAAAGCATTCATTCCCACCCTCCCACAGCTGACCCTTCCAGCACCTGAGCTGCTGTTCAATCTCAGGTTGTCTGCATCACAGTCAGGGCGTCATACCCCTGCATCACAGATCTGGGTCATATGCATTATTGTCATTTCAGTTTACCAGGCTCCCTGTGCATTGAGATGGCCAGTGTATGCTCCACATGCTAGTTCTGAGTTGTCTGTGTTCAGTTCCTGGTTGGGTGAATTTACCTGAGACTTAGGTTACAGACAAACTGAACTATCTGCCGTAAAAATCCTTATTGACAGATGGGATCTCATAGATCCTTTTTACTAGTGGTGAAGATTGCTGCTCCCAAAGACTTCTCAAATATCACTGGATTTTTGTCATGTGCAGGCTTGCATAAGGTGCCATCGAGATGGATGCTGACATTCATGTGTAGAAAGTACTGGTTCATAATTGCTATCTTGTTCTGAGGGGGAAATATCTTGCACTTCACTGTGACCATGATTGTTTCTATGAAGGTTTTGGACTGGGATGGATAGAGTTTTTATATCATTGGATTTACAAAGATTGCATGTTTCTGTAAGTAGTAGGCAGTAGAAATGACAGCCTCCTGAGGTTTCATCAGAAAGACTGTCCACATAAGGCGATAATCTTGGTGTGGATAAATGTAAATTCCCCTGAGATACAGGTGGGCAAAAGCTGTGGTTAGGCATTTGGTAAAGAGCAATAGAGAGTTTAAAGGGCAAGGAGAAGAACTGAAACTGGGACCCCCAACTCTGAGGAAAATGCATTTGTCTCCTGTGAATAGGGATGTAAAAGTAATCCTTTATTTCCAGATATATTATATATCTTTTGAGAAAAGGAACATCAAAATTCTCAGGGAAAGGATCCTGAACTTTTCATGTTTACTTAGATTTGTTTAGGATTCAAAAAACATCTCCAAAACTTTTATTTCATTGTATTTTACTTTTTAAGAACTTGGAACATGAATAAAAATTCCTGCCTATTTTCATGGGATACTTCCACTATGGCTTCACAGTGCATCAGCTGGGAAATTGGATTAGCTGGTACTAGATGATCCACTGTATTAGGGGATTCCACGCAATTCTACTGTGCATCCTAAACTTTCGGTGTCTAGCACTCAATGGCCTAAGGACAGGAAGGCCCATTTTACTAAGACATGAGATTATCCCATCCATTGTTATTTTGTGGGTAGGGAGGTGGGGGGGTATGGGTATGCAGTCATGGTTGAGTTGGACCTGAAATGATTATAGTGAGAATATGCTCATTGATTGCATTCCTGATGATTACCACATGTTTTTCTTCCATTCTATAACTGTTGTCCTTTGTAGTATTTTGTTTTTCTCCTAAACTGTTCCACTTTTTTATTTGACTTCTGAAAAGGGGACACTGTCTGGTTCATTAACTCCAGGAATATTTTGGAAAGGTAGGTGAAATGGTTGCTTCACTATTGGGAGGGTATGGATCTTCTCTAGTTTCCTGAAAACTTCTTGAGAGGCAAGATCCAAAAGGAGCTCCTTATCTGGAAAGGCATTGAGAAGGTAATATTTCACATACTCTGGAAGGGTTAATCGGCTATACCTTCTACCACTGTACCCAGCACAGATGCATATGACAGGTGTCTGTGGCATCATACACAAGTCTTGGTGTGCTGGCAACCTCGCCTGCTTTTAGTGTGGGTTTAGTAAGCCTGACCCTCAGTGCATCATTCTGATTCTCTTGAATCATCTTTTAAGTCAGCTTTAGAATCTCATCTTGCTATTCAACAACACTTGCTGGGTAGTTTGTGGTCTTTATAGCTAGGGATGCACAGTAATGAACCCTTCTGCAAACCCTATCTACTATCATTCTTTCTACATTATTAGCAGAGTGTTCAAAGTGAGAGCCCGTCTGGGTCCTCTAACTTTATCCATGAGGAGCACAGCTGGTTCTAAAACAGGATTTGTGTAAAGATGATTACGCATATCCTCCACTCATCAAAATCTGTTGGGCTTCTTGGGGTGTTAGGTTGAGAGTCTTATTCAAGAGATGTAGCCTCAGAATCATATTCAAACATTTGTATTAGTGAGGAAATAACTGATTCCTTGAGCTCCTCATATCCCAAAAATGTAAAGATTATTTTTCTCTGCAGTTGTGAATTTCTTAAGTCTCACAGGTTGAAATACTCCCTTACTAGATTTACCATTTCACCAATGAAACATTTGGGGAAATCACATGGAAATGGAATTTTCATCATCAGTTTCATACTCCTCTCCCCCAAGACTACATTTGGTTTGAAGACATGATATTCTTCTCTTCTAGCTCTGAATCTGAGGCTGTACACTTTGGTAGGACCTCGCTACCTTTTCTGTATAGGAGTCCTGGACATGGAGGAGGGTGACTGTCAAGGCTGGGGAAACTCTTTGTATGGCATTTATTCTTCTGCAAACCAATTGTAAATGAATGGAAATGCAGGTGCAGATACTGGCACCCAGAGATTGGAGAGGTAGAGTTTATATCTACAACTCTGTAAATGTGGACAGAGGGGCAATCAGACAGATAAGCAGTAGAGATGTAGAAGAAATAACCTGACACCTGGGAAGAAGGCATAAGTACTATTTTGAAACTATGGCCAGAACAAATGCCTACTTATGTCTAATTTCTCATTATTTTGTATATGACTGCAGCAATAATCTCTATTAAGAATTTACCTTAAATCTTATCATGCTCTTACCAAATAATGTGACAGATGGATGGGGTTTGAATCACACTGTTGCCACATAATAATGAGAGGTATTGGAGGTTCAACATGCAAAGGGCAATTAGCTTTACCAGCTTACAGCACAGACACACTACTGTTTGGCTTATGTTCAGCAGTTGTCACACCTTAATAATCTTTACCCTGCCAGGTACAGAACAGGATTATAATCTACGACTCTCCAGGATTTCACACACATTAGTCTGAATCTACTTATTTCTAGCACATATTTATCAACCGTAGCTTACATTTAAACTAGTTTGTCAGACACTCATGCTCTCAGAGATTCCAGAGACGGTACCCCTTTCCTGTATTCACAGTATAAGTTTCTTCTGATCAAATTACTAATCTGATAATCAGTTACTGAATACTCTTCTAACTGGCCAACCAATATTAAATCATAATAGCTGAAAGCAAGCAGTTTCTCTTTGTAAAGGGGTGGATGCCAAATGACAAACCAGTACAATACTGTGATGATACCTTTTACTAGTGAAGTAAAATAAAAGAAGACATCAGCCACAAGCTTTTAAAAATGAACAAATAAGTAATCTTTACTGTTAAAAATAACTGATCAGACATACAAGGCAGCATTGTAGTTGCATGTGTAAGAGAAAATTAATTCTTTTAATATGAATAGACTAAGAAAAAAACCTCCAACTGCAAATTTTGATATAATTCCCAGTTGCTATTGTAGCTGTCTGAAGCTGCAGGATGAATGAAGTGCGAATGTCTGTGATCCAAAAATCTTTGTTTTTTTCTTTCCCCAGAAGTTAATATTTCTCAAGTCCAAATAATGGTCCTAAACAATCATAAAGAAAAGGACAGCACTGTCTCTGGTACATTACACTCCACAGAGGTCAGAATAATTTCAAACATAAACAGAATCTAGCTTTTTTTTTAAAGTAAGCTGCTAGAATGTACAGAGAGTCCCACTGCATGATGAAGCAATTCATTTTTTTAAGGAAACACTAAGCAAGACAACAGTAACAATTCCAAATTACAGTAAAAATGCCATTTCATTAAAGGAAAATAGTTATACATTCTGCACATCTAATGAATATACTACTTACATTTTGAAATCCAAGAAAACATATTATCTGAGATGCCTCCCTCTTCTGAGACTATGAGGATGTTTACTGGGCAGACCTCAATTAATGTAGCTTAGGAAGAAAGCTTATTTCCATAGTTTAATCACTCACTTCCCTTTCCTGGAAAGCCTTGTCAGATTTTGATATCTGAGGAAAACCTTTTTGCTATCTCCACTTGACATCTTTTTTTACCATAATGACTTGGCTAACTCTGCCACTTTAATTGGCCATTGGGTCCCTGTATCTATACGCTATTCTAGCAGCTAAATACTCACTGGTTTCACAGTGAACATGTCTCCAAGCTCTTGGAATGTTGCTCAGATTTCCTGAACCTGGGTAGGGAAGAGCTGCAGTGACAGTCCTACCTTATTTCCTGAGGTGCCAAACTGAGCATCACTGAAAAGGACTGCTACAAAATTCCCCTCTAATCCCTCCTGTAACCCACTGCAAAACTGAGTATCAGTGACTCTATATCATGTAGCAAAACACAAGCCTCTTAGCTTTCCTTAAGGACTCCTCTCGAACCTTTTGTAAGAACAAATCCAAAAACAAACGAAACAGAGTCCAAACCGGCTGTAATCTTTTATTATAAAACGTAAGCACTTTCTGGTTAAAAAAACCCTTCATCAGACAAACTTCACATAATCATGACAGTCTTTAAATATTAAAATATTTCTAAAAGCAACCAATTACTTTCTATACTTGACCCGCCTTTTCTTTAAGGCTGGTTTTAAAGGTACAAAACTATTTAACCCAGGTGGGTTGTCAGCAGCCAATTGTATGATGCATCTTTACTTTGCATACTCAGTTTCATTGACAATGTGCCTCCCCCCCTTTTTTTTCATCTGTGCAACATGCAGAACCATAACAACAGAAGTATGATCTGGAAAGCTGGAAACATGCTGGTACAAAGCATTATGTTTATCCTTCTGTCTAATAGATGACAAACGGTGCAGTATTCTTGTTTTTAACTTACAATTAGTTTTTCCAACATAAAAACTCGGACATGACTTGCAGCATGCCAAGTAAACCACTTCCTCTGTATGGCAATCTGCATAAAACTCAAATGTGTAATTTTTGTTTGTAACAGGATGTATAAAATAATTTAAACCATTCACATTTGAACATGCTTTGCAATGCCTACAGTGAAAAGTCCCTCTTCTCATGTGTGCAGAGGAAACACTGTTAGCCTTCTTCTTATTTTTTAAACCAGGTTCTATACATAACATGTCTTTTATATTACTATTTCGCTTGAAGGTAAATCTAGGTTTCTCATTTAAAATATCCTTCAAGTGATTGTCACTTCTTAGTATCTTCCAATTTTGCTTAATGATATTACATATCCCATACACATTGTTACTATAATGTAGCATTACCTTGGGTTTGGTGTCATACTTATTAGATGGCTACAACTTATCTCCCTGCTGTTCCTTATTATCAGAAAACCATGGTCTAGCCCTGACTTCCCTGTTAGGTATTATACAGTTCTTATTTTTTTCTAAATTTTCATTTGAATACCCCTTTTCCTTAAGATGGTCATTTAACACATCTACTTCTTTGTGAAACTCATTATTGTCTGTGCACAGCCGAGAAATTCTATATCCTTGCCCTTGCATAATATTATGAAAAGTATGCCTAGGATGCATGCTATGTGCATTTAAATAATGATTTCTACAGCATTGTTTCCTATGCAAGGTGGTGTTTATCTTACCAGTTTGTTAGAAAAATGTGTAATAGTAATATGCATGCTTAGTGCATTTGAGGTTTAAAAGGGTTAATACATTTATTCTGTCCACACTGCATGAATCTGCATAGCTATTAGAAACTTAACAAGAAGCATTTCATTTCTGCTAATATCATGAAAATAATAAGAAGCATTTCATTTCTGCTAATGTCATGAAAATGACAAGAGGCATTTCATTTCTGCTAATGCCATGAAACTTAACAAAGGGGTATTCATTTCTGCTTATGCCATGAGAAAACATACAGCTGCTAGAAGCTATTGATAAAGGAAACAACAGATACTTGAAAGTTTAAACCGTAGTCAGCATTACTTGTACCAAAGCTAGAAATGTACCTTGAATCTAGACAAAATGTAACACATGTATTAGAACAGTGCAACTGAAGAATTGAAAAGTTGAAATGGACTAAAATAAGCCCAAGGCCAGGTTGTTTTTCTCAAAATGTTTTGCAAAACAGCAGATAATTTAACTTGGTCAGCAATAAGTCTAGCAACATTTTCTGTAGAACATATAGAAAGCTGTGTCTAACTACGTCAGCAATAGAATGGTAACATTTTCTGTGTGACAGGAAGAGAACTGTATAAGAATAACATACTAATTACCAATAATTCAGACAAACCATGTGCCTACATGCTTTGTCTCCTTGCTGCAAGTAATAAAGGGTGCCTTGCATGAACCTAAATTGAATTGGTCTTTGAAGTTTTTTCCTTTGACACAGTTACATTTTTATTTAATGTGACATCTAAAAAGGCAGTGGTCTCATTGCTGTGTTCTACTGAGAACCTATGAAAATCTTTAGTTTTCTCCAGGTAATCAACAAAGTTTAACAGTTCATTACTACCTTGTGCCCACAACAAAAACATATCATCAACAAATCAGCATAAAAAATTGTTGAAGTCTTCCATAAATGTTCACATTTAAAAATATTTTCATCTTCTCAGAAGGCCAACACTAAATTGGCATATGAGTGAATCTAATTCAGCAGTAGCAAGTAATTTACATACCAACAATGTGTCTACCTAGCCCAGTGATGTTTTTCAGAAGGTCAGTGTTCAACAAAATGTGAACAATGCTTCTATGGCTACAACTATGACAGCAGAAGGTTCCATGATTGCCATGGATCCCAATAGCAACACCTTTACTATGGCTCGGGCTGATGACATTGCACAGGGAACCAAACACCCCAGTATCAGCATGGGAGCAAGACCAAAAACCTCGCTTCCTTCTTCTTCATCTTCTTCTTTTTTTGCAGCCAGGAGTAGTTGTATGACTTTTCCAACTTTCCCAGTACCAGTAAGAAAGAAAACAGAAAGCAGGTGAGGTCGCTCTGTACAAAGGGATGTGAAACATTGGAGAGTCATGAACTGACTGATTTTAATGACTGTAATGTATTTAATATATCTAGTATTCAACTGACTAAAGAACAAATTAATGTTTTAGGTAAAGGATTAATGTTTGTACCCAGTAGGGTATCAGTATTAAGTGAAGTTATACTTGATTTGCACATGTTTGGGCGGAATGTTATTCTGAATAACATGTTTAGGGGAAACAGCCATTATACTAATGTTATAAAACATCCGAGTACTTTTGTACCAGTTATGCACCCCACAGTTCATACTTTTTTAAAAACATGTGAGGATGAAATAAGATTTTATCTTGACAATGCAACTTACAGGTTTAATAATTTAACTTATTTGGAAAGGCAAGCACTGTTAGAGCTAATGAATGATAATAGACTGGTTATCAAACCAGCTGACAAGGGTGGGGCCGTTGCAGTTATGGATACTACAGCATACATACAATCCTTGGATGCCCTAACCAGTGATATCAGTAATTGCAGAAATATCTCACCTTTGATGGTTAAGCAATATATAAGTAATGTTGGTAAAAAGCTAAGGGCTTTAAGAATAAATGGAGTGTTAGATGATGACTTGTATGTATTTTTAAGTATTGAACAAAAGTATTGAACAAAATTCCCCTCTAATCCCTCCTGTAACCCACTGCAAAACTGAGTATCAGTGACTCTATATCATGTAGCAAAACACAAGCCTCTTAGCTTTCCTTAAGGACTCCTCTCGAACCTTTTGTAAGAACAAATCCAAAAACAAACGAAACAGAGTCCAAACCGGCTGTAATCTTTTATTATAAAACGTAAGCACTTTCTGGTTAAAAAAACCCTTCATCAGACAAACTTCACATAATCATGACAGTCTTTAAATATTAAAATATTTCTAAAAGCAACCAATTACTTTCTATACTTGACCCGCCTTTTCTTTAAGGCTGGTTTTAAAGGTACAAAACTATTTAACCCAGGTGGGTTGTCAGCAGCCAATTGTATGATGCATCTTTACTTTGCATACTCAGTTTCATTGACAATGTGCCTCCCCCCCTTTTTTTTCATCTGTGCAACATGCAGAACCATAACAACAGAAGTATGATCTGGAAAGCTGGAAACATGCTGGTACAAAGCATTATGTTTATCCTTCTGTCTAATAGATGACAAATGGTGCAGTATTCTTGTTTTTAACTTACAATTAGTTTTTCCAACATAAAAACTCGGACATGACTTGCAACATGCCAAGTAAACCACTTCCTCTGTATGGCAATCTGCATAAAACTCAAATGTGTAATTTTTGTTTGTAACAGGATGTATAAAATAATTTAAACCATTCACATTTGAACATGCTTTGCAATGCCTACAGTGAAAAGTCCCTCTTCTCATGTGTGCAGAGGAAACACTGTTAGCCTTCTTCTTATTTTTTAAACCAGGTTCTATACATAACATGTCTTTTATATTACTATTTCGCTTGAAGGTAAATCTAGGTTTCTCATTTAAAATATCCTTCAAGTGATTGTCACTTCTTAGTATCTTCCAATTTTGCTTAATGATATTACATATCCCATACACATTGTTACTATAACGTAGCATTACCTTGGGTTTGGTGTCATACTTATTACATGGCTACAACTTATCTCCCTGCTGTTCCTTATTATCAGAAAACCATGGTCTAGCCCTGACTTCCCTGTTAGGTATTATACAGTTCTTATTTTTTTCTAAATTTTCATTTGAATACCCCTTTTCCTTAAGATGGTCATTTAACACATCTACTTCTTTGTGAAACTCATTATTGTCTGTGCACAGCCGAGAAATTCTATATCCTTGCCCTTGCATAATATTATGAAAAGTATGCCTAGGATGCATGCTATGTGCATTTAAATAATGATTTCTACAGCATTGTTTCCTATGCAAGGTGGTGTTTATCTTACCAGTTTGTTAGAAAAATGTGTAATAGTAATATGCATGCTTAGTGCATTTGAGGTTTAAAAGGGTTAATACATTTATTCTGTTCACACTGCATGAATCTGCATAGCTATTAGAAACTTAACAAGAAGCATTTCATTTCTGCTAATATCATGAAAATAATAAGAAGCATTTCATTTCTGCTAATGTCATGAAAATGACAAGAGGCATTTTTCTGCTAATGTCATGAAACTTAACAAAGGGGTATTCATTTCTGCTTATGCCATGAGAAAACATACAGCTGCTAGAAGCTATTGATAAAGGAAACAACAGATACTTGAAAGTTTAAACCGTAGTCAGCATTACTTGTACCAAAGCTAGAAATGTACCTTGAATCTAGACAAAATGTAACACATGTATTAGAACAGTGCAACTGAAGAATTGAAAAGTTGAAATGGACTAAAATAAGCCCAAGGCCAGGTTGTTTTTCTCAAAATGTTTTGCAAAACAGCAGATAATTTAACTTGGTCAGCAATAAGTCTAGCAACATTTTCTGTAGAACATATAGAAAGCTGTGTCAAACTACGTCAGCAATAGAATGGTAACATTTTCTGTGTGACAGGAAGAGAACTGTATAAGAATAACATACTAATTACCAATAATTCAGACAAACCATGTGCCTACATGCTTTGTCTCCTTGCTGCAAGTAATAAAGGGTGCCTTGCATGAACCTAAATTGAATTGGTCTTTGAAGTTTTTTCCTTTGACACAGTTACATTTTTATTTAATGTGACATCTAAAAAGGCAGTGGTCTCATTGCTGTGTTCTACTGAGAACCTATGAAAATCTTTAGTTTTCTCCAGGTAATCAACAAAGTTTAACAGTTCATTACTACCTTGTGCCCACAACAAAAACATATCATCAACAAATCAGCATAAAAAATTGTTGAAGTCTTCCATAAATGTTCACATTTAAAAATATTTTCATCTTCTCAGAAGGCCAACACTAAATTGGCATATGAGTGAATCTAATTCAGCAGTAGCAAGTAATTTACATACCAACAATGTGTCTACTGAGCCCAGTGATGTTTTTCAGAAGGTCAGTGTTCAACAAAATGTGAACAATGCTTCTATGGCTACAACTATGACAGCAGAAGGTTCCATGATTGCCATGGATCCCAATAGCAACACCTTTACTATGGCTCGGGCTGATGACATTGCACAGGGAACCAAACACCCCAGTATCAGCATGGGAGCAAGACCAAAAACCTCGCTTCCTTCTTCTTCATCTTCTTCTTTTTTTGCAGCCAGGAGTAGTTGTATGACTTTTCCAACTTTCCCAGTACCAGTAAGAAAGAAAACAGAAAGCAGGTGAGGTCGCTCTGTACAAAGGGATGTGAAACATTGGAGAGTCATGAACTGACTGATTTTAATGACTGTAATGTATTTAATATATCTAGTATTCAACTGACTAAAGAACAAATTAATGTTTTAGGTAAAGGATTAATGTTTGTACCCAGTAGGGTATCAGTATTAAGTGAAGTTATACTTGATTTGCACATGTTTGGGCGGAATGTTATTCTGAATAACATGTTTAGGGGAAACAGCCATTATACTAATGTTATAAAACATCCGAGTACTTTTGTACCAGTTATGCTCCCCACAGTTCATACTTTTTTAAAAACATGTGAGGATGAAATAAGATTTTATCTTGACAATGCAACTTACAGGTTTAATAATTTAACTTATTTGGAAAGGCAAGCACTGTTAGAACTAATGAATGATGATAGACTGGTTATCAAACCAGCTGACAAGGGTGGGGCCGTTGCAGTTATGGATACTACAGCATACATACAATCCTTGGATGCCCTAACCAGTGATATCAGTAATTACAGAAATATCTCACCTTTGATGGTTAAGCAATATATAAGTAATGTTGGTAAAAAGCTAAGGGCTTTAAGAATAAATGGAGTGTTAGATGATGACTTGTATGTATTTTTAAGTATTGAACATCCAGTAATTCCTGTTTTTAAAGCACTATCAAAAATGCATAAAAATGCCCTACCCCCACTGATAAGAACAATACTTTCAGGGAGAGGATGGGTTACTGAACATTTATCTATGTGGGCAGCAGCAAAATTGAAAAATCTACTTGCTTATTTTCCTAGGATTTTGATCTTATCAAAATTGTATGATGCTTGCCAAACTTTAGATTTAAAGAATATGTTGATGGTAACTATGGATGTCAACAGTCTGTTCAGGGTCATCACAAATGAATTTGGGTTAAAGGCAGTGAAAGAGGTACTGCATACAGTTAATATATATGATGAGAATACCAACACTTTAATCCTGGAAGCACTAGCATTGGTGTTAGAAAATAACATCTTTCTTTGTAATGGAACACGTTATAGGCAGGTACAGGGTGTTGCCATGGGCACACCCTGTGCCAACTCATATGCCAATTTAGTGTTAGCCTTCTGGGAACATAAAAATATTTTTAAATGTGAACATTTATTGAAGACTTCAACAATTTTTTATGCCAGATTTGTGGATGATATTTTTTGTTGTGGGCACAGGGCAGTGATGAACTGTTAAGTTTTGTTGATTACCTGGAGAAAACTAAAGATTTTCTTAGGTTCTCAGTAGAACACAGCAATGATACCATTGCCTTTTTTAGATGCCACATTAAATAAAAATGTAACTGGTAAGATAAATACCACCTTGCACAGGAAACAATGCTGGAGAAATCATTATTTGAATGCATGTAGCATGCATCCCAGGCATACTTTTCATAATATTATGCAAGGGCAAGGATACAAAGTCTCTCGGCTCTGCACAGACAATGAGTTTCACAAAGAAATAGATGTGTTAAATGAACATCGTAAGGAAAAGGGGTATTCAAAGGAAAATTTAGAAAAAACTAAGAACAGTATAATATCTAACAGGGAAGCCAGGGCTAAACCATGGTTTTCTGGTAGTAAAGAACAGCAGGGAGATAAGTTGAATCCATCTAATAAGTATGACAACAAACCCAAGGTAATGCTATGCTATAGTAACAGTGTGTATGGGATATGTGATATTATTAAGTAAAATTGGAAGATACTAAGAAACGACAATCACTTGAAAGATATTTTAGATGAGAAACCTAGATTTACCTTCAAGCGAAATAGTAATATAAAAGATATGTTATGCATAGAACCTGGTTTGAAAAATAATAAGAAGGCTAACAGTGTTTTTTCTGCACACATGAGAACAGGGACTTTTCCCTGTAGGCATTGCAAAGCATGTTCAAATGTGAATGGCTTAAATTATTTTATACATCCTGTTACAAACAAAAAAAAATACACAATTGAGTTCTATGCAGATTGCCATACAGAAAATGTGGTTTACTTGGCATGCTGCAAGTCATGTCCAAGTTTTTATGTTGGAAAAACTAATTGTAAGTTAAAAACAAGAATACTGCACCATTTGTCATCTATTAGACAGAAGGATAAACATAATGCATTGTACCAGCATGTTTCCAGCTTTCCAGATCATACTTTTGTTGTTATGGTTCTGCATGTCGCACAGATGATAAAAAAAGGAGGGGGGGCACATTGTCAATGATACTGAGTATGCAGAGTTAAGATGCATCATACAGTTGGCTGCTGACAACCCACCTGGGTTAAATAGTTCTGTACCTTTAAAACCAGCCTTAAAGAAAAGGGGGGTCAAGTATAGAAAGTAATTGGTTGCTTTTTGAAATGTTTTAATATTTAAAGACTGTCATGATTATGTGAGGTTTTTCTGATGAAGGGTTTTTTAACCTGAAAGCACTTACGTTTTATAATAAAAGATTATGGCCAGTTTGGACTCTATTTCATTTGTTTTTGGATTTGACTCTATATCATGGTACAGTATCATGTTCATATGGTAAAGTATATGTTTCTACCTCCTGCCTGGCAGGTCCACTACAAAATTAGCATCAACGGAAAAGCCCTGCCTTTCTTACAAACATAAAAGCCTCTCGCAATGCTGCTTGTCCAACAGTATATTCTCATGCTGTCATTGTCTAGTCATAGCAAACTTATTCTGCTGTTGCGCTTCAGTTAGGTGCTCCTGTTGCTATATTCTGAGTACCCTAAGATTTTTTTTTCCAGAAATTATATAAATACTCCACAACAGATACTTTTTGGAAATAACATTCACCCTGTCACTCATCATAAATTAAGTCTAGCTGACTCCTCACCCTATGACCACAAAGTAGGTTAAATAGGGGAAACTAGTGGATTCTTGGGATACCTCCTCATATTTAAAGAGGAAATGGAATAGGTACTTGAACCACTCCCACTTAAACTGGTAAGTGAATATGCTAGGAGTAGATTTGATCTTCTTCATAAAACCATTTTTTGTAGATGTTGGGGTAGGTTTTAACTACATCACCCCACAGCATTTTCAGAAACATATGAGGAGGTCTGACATAAAGTTAGTCACACCGTCTGAGTGTGTTTAACATGGAAATCATATCCTGTTGAAAACTGACACATTTTCTGCCACAATAGATACAAAGTCACTGCTCAGGTTACCTAGTAGCATAATCCACCATCATTAAGATATATTTTTACCTCTGGTGCTTGAGGTCTAACCAAACTCACAATATCCATGGTTATCCTCTGAAATGGTTCTTCAGTAACAGGCAAAAGTACCAGAGCAGCCTTAGCTTTGTATCCTGCATTATTGACCTTTTGGTACTGCTCATAAATTTTACACTATCGTATCATGTCTTTAGAATACATGGCTAACAACAATTTTGCATATGCCCTCCCCTCTGTGTATGCTTTATGCCTAGATGACCTGAAAGAGGAACATAATGGGCTATGGCCAGGAATGCCCTATGGCAGGCCGTTGGGACTAAAAAATACTATAGATACTCATCTGTCCCACTACTCCCCATCCAAGAGTCAGTAGTCCGTATAATAGCACCTTGTTCAAGTATATAAACTTCTTCTGCCTTTGAAAACTGGAAGTCCGATTGGGTGCTTTCCCTAAGTTTTTTTAAAGTGGGATCTAACAGCTGTGCCTGTCACAACTCTCTCTTTTTGTGGTCCTCCTCAGTTCTTCTTCCTAGGGAGTTTAATATCCTTTGATAGCTGTGGCTCAAATTTAGGTTTTCTGTTACCGACCATCTTTTCAGTGAAGTAGACCCTTCAGAAAAAAAAAAGCCCAGCACTTATTGACACTCATTGGTCTGATTCAAGCTTGTTGATATGAATGAGTGTGCATCATAAGATAACTATGTCACTAGTCCCTGAAATGGAGGTGTTGGCACTGGCTAACTCTTCACACCCTTGATTTCCCCGTTTACTTGTCTTCCTACTGGCTGCATGTAACTGCATATACACAAAGTACTTCAAGGTAATTTCCTATCAAGGCACTTCCGAGTATATTATCAAAAATTACCACCTACTTGTCTCCTTGTCCAACTTTTCAGCTCAAATGAATCCTTGGCCAATGGCATCTGAAAATGTCCCCCTCCATTTGTCAAACCTAGAGTAGGCTGTCCATGTAATATGCATATATTCTGTACAGCAACTATAGTTTTTAACGATATTATGTCTGATGCAGTATCCCTCTTAGCAATAGTTTCTTTACTCTCTAACAGGGTATGGTACAGGGTCTTCTAATAATTTGGAGCAACTGCAGTTTCAAGACAATTAACCACTTCCAAGGTACTACTTATGCAAGCTCTTTCATGAGACTTTTTTTCTGTATATGTGGACATTTGAACTATACATGTCCACTTGGTTGCTTGGAAGCATGTTGCATGTACTAGAACTAATGACTTCCATGGCTCCACCTTTGCCTGTGGAACCTGATATGACGGTTTAAACCGCCTCGCATAGATTCCTCACGCACATGTAATCTAATGTAAACCACTACTATGAGTTCTGCCCTGATTGAGTAATACAAGTCATCCTTTTATCCATCTCTTCAGCTGAGACACATTCCTGATCTTTCAGTGCTTGTTCTTTAACCAAAAAGGCTTCTCCACATTTCAAAAGGAGTAACTTGGCATAGACTTGCTCACTTAAGAAAAATGCTTACTTCTGCAATTAAATGTCTGACACTGTCTTCTGTTCTTCTTCCATGTTCTCTATTTTTTTTCTCTAAGCTTCACATGTAACCTTAAAACATTCTATAATGACACACTTTACTATATTCAAAACAACCTGAATCTGACATATTACTAATAGCATGCATAGCTTTACCTATAAGTAGAAGAGTTAAAAGCCTCATCTACTGCGCTTGGTCAGACTGTTTATGATTACACACTGTTTACAACATCTGATTAAAATAATCAAATCCATCCACTTTGTTATACTGAGAACATGATTTAGTGCTGACCTTTGCATCACAAAAAAAAAAATAAATATAAATTAAAGACTGCACTCACCCTGCTTACAGACTGTTCCTGCATCTATCATCCGGAAAGCTCTTCTGAAACATACATGGCAGAGCTACGAGATTCAGGAACAGCTTCTTCCCTAATGTCATCAGGCTGCTGAACTCTAATAACCACTACACTCAATGATGTCCGACTGGGTCAGTAGAAACTATCTCAATTTGTGTAAGAACCTGATTACCAGTATCACCTAATACTTAGTGCAATATTCACCATGACTGTAACTTATAGGCCATCCAGGGCAGTAGCAATGCAGTAAAATATCTCTTCTTTCAGTGCAATACATGCAAGTCCATAAATTAGCCATAGTGCAATACTCTAAGGTCCATAGTGCAATACTTTAATGTTCACAGTGCAATACTCAATGTCTCTTTCTGTGCAAGGATCAATGCAATGTCTTAACCAAGTACCTGTGCAATACTAAAGTCTCGTGCAAGTAAGTATTCAGTTCAAAAATTGTTAAAATGTGTTTCTAATTATGTGCAATATTAGTCCCAGGCAAACAAAAGTAAAAGGACAACAGCCTCTCTGATTCATCACAGCCCATGAAATTTAAATAGAATACAAACCTTGTAGAATTGATATTCCTTTTAAAACAAGCTGGTAGATTGTACAGACAGTTCTGATCCACGGTGACGTAATTCAACTTCTTGAGGAAACAGTGAGCTTGATGACATCAGAACATTCTGTATTATTAAAAAATATATACATTTTATAAATTTAATGGAAGTTCAACTTCATTTAAGTGATTATATGTGAGCAACATTACAAAACAGAACATTAGACAATAAGCATATAATAAATCACAAGGAAATGGATCCAGAACAAACAAAATGTGGTTAAAAATCATATACCAGGTCAAACAGATACATGTTGAGTAAATGTTTGTAACTGTTAAGTGTCAGGACAGAGTTAAACCACTCTGGTTGGAGGTTCCATGGACAGGTCCCTAGGTACACAAAAACAAGACTCTGGCATAGTAAATTTAACTCTTCAAACCTGAAGCATGTAGATGACTGTAAGGTGTGATAGACTGGTTCTAACACAAAGGTTCCTTGAGATGGGGGACCCAAACTTTGAAGGACTAAATAAATCAGGAAAAGGGTCTTATAGGCAATGTGAGTCTGAATAACTGAATAGGTAGCCAGTATAGTCTTTGCAAAACTGTAATGATGTGATGGTGTTTGGGCACTCAGTTAAGTAGCTGGGCAGCAGAGTTCTATACCATTAGTAGTCAGTCAAGCTCAAATTCCTTAGATGATAGGAGGATTTGACATTGCTAGAAACCAGGCCCTTAAAGGTAAGCTGGTCATCATGCATAACACCAAGAGATGCATCTTAGAAACAAACTCCCGCCTGTTGCACTACAATAATATAGGGTTAGTATAGAGTTAAAAAACTGGGGATGAAAAATTACTCATTGAAGCATGGATGACCATTGTAGCCATCTTTCTGGTAGTGAGCTTGAAACATTCACTATCATCCAACTGTGGATGCTTTGCAAGTCCAGGGCAAGTTTATTTACAGCTGCAGTAGAGTGTTGAGAGAACATTAGGTAGCTACATATCACTAACCAGGCTGAACAAGGAGAAGCTAACTCTTAGTTGCTTATCTGGAGCCAGGATCTGCCAAATCATTATGCACTCAAGTCTTTATGCTGCAGGTACCAGTATGATTCCATCATGGACCATGTAGGTATAAATGACCTGAGATGTACCTCCCTGGACTATATGAAGAGAGACATTATGGAGCTTTCAGACTATGTGTCTCAGGCTAGTATAAGCCTGGCATTGAACAACGTATTACCATCACCAAGGATGATACTGCCATATGAACAAAAAATGATTGATTTGAACAACTGCCTGTCTTTCTGGTGTCATTCAAAGGGGATCCAATATTTGTCAGCTTAGGAGGACATGGTCAGCAAGCTGCATTGCTTTGCCAAGGAGGGTCTGCACCTTTCCCTTCTAGGATTTTTAATACTGGCTAAGACTTTGTCCATCCCTATAATGCATTTTAGGCAGTGCCAAACTGACAAACATACCAACATAGCAAAATCAACTCAGAGAACCTCAAGGTGTTACTGCTCAATGTCAGAAACATAAACAAAAAACTACATTCTCTCCAAGCCCTCCTCCCACTTGAGAATGTAGATATCTGTGCAGTTACTGCAACATGGTTTAAAGCAGCAGAGTACCACAGCAGGGCAAGGCTTCAGTGCTTTCCAGACTTTTAGACCAGTAGCTGCACAAATAAGGGCTAAAGGTGGAGGTGACCCACTATATATCAGTAATAAGTATACCTCTGGGGTGGTCAAGCAGGAGGATGTGCTGGAGTTCCCTAATGTGCAGACCACCACACAGAAAATCCCCTACCATATTCTAGCCAGCAATAGGTCACCCTCCATGTCCCAAAAAGCTCTCAATGCATACTTGGCTCTACTAGAGACATTTATCATCCAAACTAACACCCCACTCATGGGAAAGTTTAATTACCCCTATACAGATTTGGAATCTTATACGGCCTCAAAGCAAAGCTGACAAATATTGGTTCTCCTTAGAATGACACCAGAAAGAAAGCAGCTTCAACATTTGGGTTGATGAGGAGTCTTTGACCCTTTTTAAGGAGTTTCTGTTGGGTAACCTACTGTTAGATGAAGATTAAATGATTGAGCTTCAGTTGCCTGAGGTTCAACCCACCAATGCTATAGGAAATCACTGTCAGCAAGTTTTACTGGATGTGATTCCCACTTTAGAGGGAACTTCCCTGTCCTTTGAGTTGGTGCAAGCTAGGTGTTAGCGTATATACGTTTGGGGTGTGTTTGGGGCTTGACCCCACATTGAGGGTGCAGGGAGGCTTGCACTCCCTACAAAAATGCTTTAAAAAGTTTTTTTTTTCAGTGGGATTTTTTCAGTGAATGCAGTTTGGGGATTCTGATATTCAGTGCATTCATCCACTCGTAATGTGTGTGAGTGTGTGTGTGTGTGTGTGTGTGTGTGTGTGTGTGTGTGTGTGTGTGTGCGTGTGTGTGTGTGTGTGCGTGTGTGTGTATGTGTGTGTATGTGTGGTTGTGTGTGTGTGTTTGTGTTAAAATAAATTATAGTTGGCAATTGTTATTATTTTTATTGTATTACAATGTCATAATGTCATATCTGAGGTGTGCAGTCAATATATTTGGCTTTAATTCCTGGGTACAGGAGCTGTTGGTGAATGCAAGTGACTGACCCTGCAGTCATTTGTCAAGTTAATAGTCAGCAGATTCTTGGCCAGACATGGTGTGTTAAAAGGATGGAGGAAGAAGCTCAACAGTAACAGAAAGTGTGATAAAAACACAAGAAATAAGTAATATATCTGGATTGTGTGGAGAGAAAATTGAGGAGAAGCACTGGGGAGGTGCATGGAAAATTAGTGTGTAATGGGGGCATGGAAACCTTTGTCTGGTGCTACATTTCACCTAAGGCTGACCCTGTTGATTGCAGTCAGAAAATGAGGTGCATATAGTCCATTAAATGGTTATAATCATGAATGGCTACACAAACAGTCTGTGGAAGAAAGTACCTGACACCATCCATTGTTTGATGTCAGATGATGGTCAGACACCTTTTTTAATAGAGTCCCACACCATTCTAATTATCTCTACCCCTTCATTTGCTTCCTGCAGCCTCCCTCCCTGCTTTAACATCTCCAGCCACCACTACACTGCACTTGCTTGGGGGAGGACAGACTTACACTTGATGAACAGAGCTCAGGTTTTCCATTCAGGAATTCTCTCAAGAGTCTGCTTACCTTGCTTGTGAAATCCCAGCAGCAGCCAATTGGCAAGTGGTACCTTTCAAAGTGGTTACTAGGCTCATCAAGCCATTTTCTCTTTCCACTAGGAACTTTTTGTCTGCAGCAGAACGTGAGCTTGCTGTTAGATATTTTATTTCCAAGCTTCTCTCATTCAGGTCGAGTGTTGGCTCTAACATGCTCATCTGGGTTTTGCTCATTGTCAGACATTTTGCTCCTAGTCTGATTTTGAAATACTTGATTACAGTGATTTTATTACAATAGTTTCCAGTATACACTTGACTACCTGTGAACTTGATCTCTATCAACTTAGGCTTTCAAAAATCTTGCCAGGTTCTTTGATAGTCACTCTGTCTGTCAAGACTTCAGTTTTTCTCATAAATATAAAGGAAGCTTGGGTTACTCCCAATCTCAGAAAGGCTGGATTGGATAATAAATTGTACAACTACAGACCTATATTCAGTCTGCCTTTTTTGAGTAAGGTCTTTGAGAAGGTGACCTACATGTAGTTCGACTCTTATTTGGATGGTAATGAAATATATGATCCATTCCAGTCCAGTTTTACGTCTAGGCATTATACTGATACTACCCTTATAAGGGTTGTTAATGATCTCCAAGTGGCAAGAGATCAGCAATGTTTCTCAATCCTGGTGCTTTTAGATTTCTTCTCAGCATTTGATACATCAACCATGATATCTGATTAGATCACCTGAGCTATTATTGTTGCATCTCAGGTGTTGTATGTCAGTAATTTGCCCCTATCACATTGGTCATACTCAGCAGGCTGTGTCAGGAGTTAACATCTCCTCTCTCAGCTCTCTAAAATGTGGGGTGCCACAGGGTTTTATTTTCAGTCCGTTGCGGTTTATCAACATGTAGACATTATTCAAAGTAGAGATGTCAATTTCCATTCTTATGTTAGTTCAAAGGTGCATAGGTTCATGCATAGTAAGAAGGACACTGCTTTGTTATGTAACATGCAGGTTACAGAAAACGATAATAGTTTTCTATCACCTTCAGTCTACAGAAAAATACATAATTTTTCCAAAAGAGAAGTAGAAAAAAAAAGAGGCAAGGGGCAGGTGAAAAGGCAGAAATCAAAATTGAACATGGAAAGATTGATTGAAGAACATTACTGTAATAAAAAAAGAGGAGCAAGACAGACATTGACAACAAGGCTCAAGCTGTGGATGTACAAAGCCAACTGGATAAGAATTGTATGCTTGCAAATGTAATAAGCAGTGAAAACACTGACACTAATAAGACTAGTGGTGTGAAAGATTATTCCTTTCTAACAACTGATAGAGCAGATATTACTGAATTAGACGCTGAAGATTCTTCATATCTAGTCAGAAAACATATTCTTATAATTGGAGATACAGATATTAGAGGAACTGATACTTACATTTGCAGAGAAGATAATGAACATTGAATAGAGTTATGGGTGTCAGGAGCAGAAACAGAGGATGTGTGGCAGGCCTTAGAATGCCTTAATGTAATGAAATACAGATCTGTTTTTATTCATGTCAGTGCAAATAATCTCATCTGCAAGGGCTCTCTGATTGTTAGCAGGGAACTTACAGCCCCTTTAGATAACACAGGCTGTACCGGTGTTATGATGTATTTTTCACAAATCACATATAAAAAGAAGAGTCATTTCACTGTGAATGAAAAGATTTTTGGGGTAAATACCTACTTGGAAAAATGTCCTGCTTTAAAAAAATGGAAATGTGTGGAGTATCTGAGCCTAATTTGGGCACATGTGTTCAGACAGGATGGCATGCACTTATCGAGATCAGGGTATATAATTTTTGCAGCAGATATTTTGCAATATTTGATAAACACAAGGCAGGATTTTTGCCAGGTCAAAAATGTAACCATTTTCAGACAACAACTTGTGATGCATCTCTGATGATTATTAATGCTAGCAGCATTAATAATAACGTTTTTTATTAGAAATTTGTTACGTTTCCACAAGATTGATGTTATTGTTTGTGAAACATGGTTAAAGAACAATGACTGTAAACCATTTCTGTCAGGGTGTAAATGTTTTTACCATTACAAACATTCTAACAAAAAAATCAGGTGTCGTATTATGATAGGGATTAAAGATAGTTATGAGACCTGCGATTATTACATGTTCAATGATAACACCAATAGTATAGATTGTGTATAGATTGTGTAACTGTGACAATAAGGACAACTCTGGACCATGTAACAATTGTTGGAGGTATAGACCACTAAAATTAAGTGGAGATGACCTTGAGGAATTCATACATATGTTGCACGAAACACAAGAGGGAAGAATAATAGTGGCCGGCAATTTAAATTTTCCAGAAACAGACTACAATAATATTGATTCAATAACATTAGTAAGGAAATTATTTACAATGTATGTTCATGAACCACAATTGCTTCACATTGTAAACAACCTACCAGGGGATGGAACATACTAGACATAGTTTGTGTTCCTAAAGAAATTACTGTTACTTCACGTTAAGTTTTACCACTGTTGATGTGCATTGATCATGGGGTAATAAAGGTTAATTTGTTGCTAAATAATTCTGCCAAAATGAAATCCAAACCAATGCACAGAAGATTAATATGAAAGCAAAATAACCAGTTTGTAAAACTAATTGGAGTAGTGCGTTCACTGTAAAAACTGCAGAAGGAATGTTGAAAGTTTTGAAAGAGAAACTGTTTGAATGCAAACAAATAAAAAAAAATGTTTAGTATCAGGATCTAGGCAACAACATCAGGAGTATATATTTCTATAAGAGCAAGATACTTGATTATGGTGAGAGACAAAAATATAAGAAATGGAAAAGAGGTTAAACAACAACTTTGAAAACTGAATAAACAAGCTGGACTAACAAATTAAGCATGATGTGAGACAAGATCAAGAAATATTTGAAGAAAATTTATACAAAGATATTGGGCATAATAGGAAACCATTTCATAGCTGCATAAGATGTGGAAGGAGTAAGGACAGATAAATTGATAATTTGTGTGTATTCTAAAATTTATTCTTTGACACAACAGGTTATAGATATAAAATCTTATGCAAAACAGTTTGGCTCCACAAAGGCGGTGATACATTGTCCTAGTGACATCCAGGTAACCTTAGATACTGAAATCAAATTAGATTATATTGAAAAAGAACTATGCAGACTGGATCCAAGCAAGGCACAGGGAGGAAAATTAGATATAATGACCTGAGAATACTTCAGCAAGAACTTATAGTACTATTATATCTATTATTTACTAGGTCGTACAAATATGGGCAGATTCCTGTGGACTGGAGACCTGCACTTATTAAACCTGTCTTTAAAGGAAAGGGGTTTGGACAAAACCAGTCATATAGAACCTTAAGTCAACTTTCATGTTGTGGAAAAATAATGGAGAAGGTAATATTGCATAAGTTATTGTCAGAACTAGAAAGGTTGAGACTTGAAACCATATGTCAGCATACAATATGTTGAAAATGGATCTATTACCACCTGTAACACGAGATTCTATAGTAATATAATAACAGCCATGAATGAAATTTTGTGCTGTGATGTAATTAATATAGATTTAACTTCAGCATTTGATAGGATCATATACAAAACACTGATCAATAAATTAGAACAACCTGGTATTTATGTACTTTTGATAATATGAATAGCTGCATGGTTTACAAATAGGACATGGCAAGTATCATACATCAACTGGACAGGTGAAATCCTTGGTTACAATCAGGGTGCCCCAGAGGGTCTGTCCTAGGCCCATACTTGTTTAGATTGTTTCCTTCCGATTTATCTTTTTGATCTGTATGCAGATGACTTGAAACTGGGTAAACTGATTACATGTGTTGCAGATAGGGCATGTCTGCAAAAGAACTTGTCTAAATTGACTTTTTGGGTACAGAAGAATAATACCCTGATAAATACATCAAAAACTAAGCATATGAGATTTGGAAGACATAAACTGAAAGGTGAATATTTAGTACAGCACACAGGGATTTAAACTGCACATTCATTTAAGGACCTGGGTACATGGGTAGATCCAGCTTTGAGTTTTTCTAATCATATCAACCAATTGGTTAATGATAGTTATGGAACTAAAATATTTATAAAGTCTAGGAAATCAAACATAATGAAGTCATTGTTTGTTAGTTACATTAGACCTACACTTGAGTATGGAATAACAATATGGAAACCTTATAAGAAAACAAGCATGAGTAAACTGGAAAAAGTACAATGGAAATAGACCATAGGTATCCATGGATGTGAAAATTTAAGTTAGTAAGAAAGACTAAAATATCTAAACTTGTACAGTGTCTCATATATATATATTTAAGAGAAGACATTATTCAGGTGCATAGGGCATTTAGACAAAACTACCTCTGGGAATATTTGAGGTTATCAAAAAGTAATGGAGAATCATCAGGCAACCTATGTCAAAGATTCTATTGGAATGAGGAGTGCACTAATTGGTTCTCTGAGAGAGCAGATGATGCATGGAATAGACTACCAAATTACATTAAAGCAAGCACTAGTTTAAATATTTTTAAGAACAGCCTGGACACATTACAGGAACAACTGTTTTGTTTTTAAAGCTTGTGCTTGAAATATTTGTATGTATGTATAAGTGTATACTAAGCTAATGACCACAAGGGTCCTTAACTTAGCTGTGCTTATTATAAAAGGGTTTATACCTTGTGCAATAAGTTTGTTGACAATGCCTGAGAGGGGTGTTGTAGCAAATGCCTTATCCAGATCTAGATAGGCAGTATGTACCGTTTTCCCCTCATCCTTGTCTTAGTGACCTTTTCAAAGAAGTCCACCAAATTCAGTAAGCATGACCTTCCTTTGACAAAGCCAAACCAGGATGGATCCAGTGTCTTCAGGTCTCCTATGTCCTTGTTCATCTATAAATTTGATTCATATTTGATTTATAGGGGAGTGATTTACTGACTGTCTCTGTCTATCAGAGACGTAGGAACCAGACCAAAGGTGAATTTCCGATTATCCATCCGTTGGTCCAGGTTGGACTTAAATAGGAATAGGGAGAAACTCTGCTATTATGTTTACTCTGTATTCTTTTTATAAGGAACCGTCGTGGATGTTCCAGTTGCTGCATGTATCTGGTCAGGTACATACCAAAGGGGGCATTATACTCTATGATGGGCCCAATGAAGGCTGAGTACAGTGGTATGATGACCTGTATGGACCTAGATTACATGCTCTTGTTTATAAGTTGAGTAACATAGAAGGATTTTCTTACTACCTTGGACACATTAGTTGAAGGATATGTTGTTATCTATATGAATTCCCAGATCCCTGACTAGTCAATCAACTTTTAATGGTGTTTTATTGATGACATAGTTACCTGGGGTGGCAGACTTCCCAAAAGGTACTATAATGCATTTTTTGATATTGAGTTTTATGCCATGGCTTTGGCACCAAGCATTTGTCTGTATTAGACCTTCCTGAAAGGTGTTCTCATCTTGGGTGGATTCAATGACTGCTCCCAGGTTGCAATCATCTGTGAATTTGGTTATCCAGAATCCTTTCACATTGGCTTTGACCAAAGAAGAGTGGACCTAGCACAGAGCCCTGGGGCGACTGGCCTCATTGTGGAGATGGTTTCATTGATTCTAACCTCTTGTGTCCTATCAGTGAGCTAGCTAGCTATCCAGCATGTTAATAGGGGGTTATAACATGTGTTATAAGCTTATTGACAATGCTTGAGTCGGATATTGTATCAAATGCTTTGTCCAGATCTAGGTAGGTAATATTTACCATTTTCCCCTCATCCATTGCCTTAGTGACCTTTTCAAAGAAATCCACCAGATTCAGTAAGCATGACCTTTTTTGACAAAGCCAAACCTGGATGGATCCAGTGTCTGGAGGTCTCCTATATCCTTGTTCATAATTTACATGATAATTCTTTCCATGGCTTTGCAAATATGACTAGTCAGACTAATGGGTCTCTAGTTTCTAGAATCTGTTGAAGGCCCAACTTTATAAAGGGGGAAGACCACTGTAGTCCTCCAATCACATGGTACAAAACCTGTTTTAAGACTATAGTTAAATAATGACTCCAAGAGTTCTGATAAGTCATATAAAGTTCTTGAGGCCCATTGAGGCCATGTTCTTGGCTTTAATGAGTGCAACCAGTACATGGTTCCTATTTGTAGTTGGAGGGGTTATGTTTGAGGGGTTGCTGGGGGGATGGTTGGGGGTGAGAGGTGCGTAAAGTTGGAACTGATTTCATCCTCTAATTGGGTTGCTATGTCTCCAGGTTTGATGAATGTGGTACCATTAACTATAAGTTCATCACATTGCTGTGTGCTGCCCTTGAGGTTTCTGACACAGCTGTATAAGGCCTTATGGTTATCTTTCACCTAGGAGGATATCTTAACCTCAAAGTTGGTTTTACATTACCTAATCAACCCTCTTAGTTGCCTATTTACTTTAATGAGAGAGTTTTTATCCTTACGGGAATTACCCTTTCTGATTTTGCCATATTTTTTTTTGTGGTATATCCTGTTTAACTTAGAATGCCACCAGGGCAGCTTGTTTCTGGACCTAGTTCTGGGCTTACTTTGGGTAGGTAGAGCAGCCTCATTGCAGGCATTGACATGGTTTTATAGAGTTTCTGGGAGCAATTCAAAATAGGTTGGTGTGTTCTCAGAGTTTGGAGGGGTATTGAATTTTGACAAACTGTCACTTAATAACAAGTAATTTGTCTTGGAATAGCTCCTAACTGTAACTGGTTTTAATGGAATTACAGAGTTGATTTTGATATTGAAGGTGACAGCTTTATGGTCGGCCTTTAACAGGAAGGATGAGACATTGGGGGGATGCAGCCACAGGTACCAGTATGATTCCATCGTAGACCATGTAGCTGAAAATCGACCACTAGGGTGACAACAGCACAGAGCATGCAAAAAATCCATGAACTTCTGGATGAAATACACAACACTTTACATCTGGCAGGCTAGGTAGGCCTAGCAGTTATTAAAAATATTTGTTGCAGCTTAACCTTGGTTTCCATAATGACAGTTTAAAAAGAATGTAATTAAAAAATTACAGTATTGCTTTGTGATAAAAATGACCAGTGTGAGCCACAGACAACAACCACAAACTCATTTGTCACATTTCCCTGCACTTCTTTCTCTCTCACAGCTGATTCTGCAGTGGTGGAACTTAAAGCATACAAGTACCCTGATAGCCAGACAGCTCTTTGACTGGGACTATTGTTTTGTGACCTCTGCATAACAGAATAAATGTGCAGTTTGAGGACTGAGATAGTAAAGTGATTCATGAAACAAAAGCTGAGCTGGAAGCTCCTGAACCATTCAGCAAAAAAACATCACCAGTCATGTGTATATGAACAGTTTTCTCCTGAGGCTACAGCCTATCTTAGCAGTTTATTGCAGAACACTAAATCTGAGAACCATAGAAAGTGGTACAAGCACAGTGCACATTAATGGTAAACTAGCAAAAATCACAATAATTGTTCCTTGAGTGAAATTAGTGAGAACTTCAATACCCTGTGCTGTCATGCTGGACATGTTTTATCAACAGCCAGTTCAGTCAGTGATGAAAAAAGACAGATAAATTAAAAAGATGCAGAGATGACATTTTACAAGAATGTCTTAGATATAATGAGCCACAGCTCATATTTTTAAAACTATTTTCTTGCAGCAGTGCCTGGTGACAACCTCATAATGCCCTACCTGGGAAAAATGAATAATAGGTTATCTGTTTTCATATTCTTCAACTGTAATGTGTTTCGTTTCTTGTGTGCAGTTCTTGAAGGAAAAACACATCTATAAAGGAATAATCAAAGGTTCATCTTCTAGCATACATATGATGGCCTTATAATAAAATATGGCTGTTCAGAATTAGAATAAAGTATTAAGAAACGTCTATTATTTTGTTATTTTTGGAAAATGCTCATTGAACTAATGCTTAGATCAATAAAGCATCCTGTGTATCAAGATTCGTAAAGGACACTTTCCTGTGTTCTTGAACCTTCCCACCAGGATTAAATAAATATTTTTATTTTGCCTTATTCTACCTGGTTCAGAAAATAAATTCTGAACTCAAAGACTGTTAAGTCATATTAATGAAATTGTCAAAATAATGCTAAGAGCAGAGTTGATGGTTGTGATTATAAAATATGAAGTACACATCATAACACTATTATCTGCACTGGTCCATCACAGCAGATTAAAATCAAAACCCGTGTCATACAAACAAGTCTTAGTATACACACAGTTATGCCTTTACTGGCCACAGCCATCAGAGCATGAATAATTGCACACCGACTGTGTCAGGTACTTAGAAATGAAATTCTGCTGAATTCCCAGTTGGTGATATTACGTGCCGGTGTCCAAGCTTCCACGAGCAACTGTATAATTTCGCTTCATTGCTCACATATAGAAGGTTAGTGCTTTCCTCCTCCACATTCAAGTCTTGCTGTGTTAAAGCATATATTTTTCCGTCACTTCTTCCTTAATTATTTTACCTTGTTACCTAGACAGTGAAATTTCTAATACTCTGAATAACTTACTAGATACTGATTATTTTTTTTGTTAATGGATCTATGACAGATGCAAGACTGTGTGTGTGTGTGTGTGTGTGTGTGTGTGTGTGTGTGTGTGTGTGTGTGTGTGTGTGTGTGTGTGTGTGTGTGTGTGCGTGCATGTGGCGTGTGTGTGTGTGTGTGTGTGTGTGTGTGTGTGTCTGTGTGTGTGTGTGTCTGTGTGTGTGTGTGTGTGTATGTGTGTGTGTGTCTGTGTGTGTGTGTGTGGGTGTGTTAAGGGGCAGTGAAATTGTTTCCCTATGGGAATGTGAAGAACGATTCTTCGGCTCACCATTCATAGCTAATTACATAGTGAAAATGGTGAGTTGAATAACTCTAACAAACACACAAAAAAAATATTTTTTGTAGAGAGCAAGCACTCCTGTACATCCCTGAAATTTTATATATCAGCTTCACAGTCACACCACATTGAAGAAAAGGTAATAAAAAAAACCCTATAAGTGTACCACCAGCTCACACAATACAACATATTGTGGTGAAACTCACCATGATATTAAACTATCACACTAAAGCCTCTGAGGGAACACAGCAGAGCAAATGCATAGCAGAGCCCAGTGAAAGTGCTTCACTGTTAACTGTGTTCATGAAAGTAATGAAAATATAACCTAAGGAAGCAAAAAGAATATTTGCTGGAAAGTTAATCTGTACCAGGCCTTTCTGAATACTCTGCTTACAAAACTGTTATAAGTTAAACATTGTATTCAAACCTACATTCTTCAAACTTAAAATAATTGAAATAGTAGCCTGGGTCCATGACATAAGAGGAAGGAGCCCTAACTACAACTTAAATCACCTGCTGCTTGATGCTCTGATTGGGAACTGTTAAGAATGAGAGGCATATGTCAGTTTGCTCATTCAAGGAGGGTGTTATTTTTTAAATGTAATCAGGAATCTCCCTGGTGATCAGTGGGTGCTGCCACAATTACAGGGTAGGTTGACATTCACTCAGCTGGGACCAGGTTTGGTGAGATGCATAAAGTCATATGTGCTCGACCCTGTTAGGGTTCCCCTCCTGTTATACTCCTAAAAGTCCTGCATGGTTGTTAGGATGGCACCCTACAAGGACTCCAAATCTCTTCTCCTTACACAGCTGTCCAGTTGCTTACACTTAGGATTTTCTTATTCATGAGGTCCCAGTTAGATGGGGAAAGTCGGACAGGTGTCAATGAGGGTAGGAGTGAAGCATTGTAGAGGTGTCTGAGACATGGCTGATGTTAGTCAGCTGAGGGGGGACCAAAAAATACGTGAAAGCTGTGTCATTAAAATAACATACACAAGCGCATGCATGAACAGGCGCACACACACTTTGTGTGTGTGTGTGTGTGTGTGTGTGTGTGTGTGTGTGTGTGTGTGTGTGTGTGTGTGTGTGTGTGTATGTGTGGATGCACATTCGCGGACATGTGCGCATATACAAAGGCACAAATGTTAATGGTTAGCATTACAGCAGATGTTATCAATCACATTTTGCTGTCAGTATACTGCTTGCATACACTCCTTGCACTTTTGTCCTTGCATCCATACAGATCCACTTATGTTTAATTGTTTGACATTTTGTGAACAGATAAGCTTAATGGTAAATACATACGTCTTCAAAAGATTATCACAGAACTTATCATTTTTTATTGTAATGCCATTGGAGAGGGGCATCAAACAAGCATAGTTTATCATTTTTAAAATGTTTTTTTTCCAGCAAAAATAATAAGCATACTAAAAGTATCAGTTGCTTCAATATAATAGTTTAGAATAAAACGTTATTTGCTAAGGGCTGGTAGTAACAAGTCTATGGGCGACACCATATGGTCGAAGTTAGAAAACTTCAAATTCGTAAAAAAAATAAAATAAAAGACTAAACCCTAAACTGAGGGTTGTAGGCAGGGGGCAAGCCCTCACCCTGCTTTGATATCTTAGATGACCTTTTTTTTTCCCCATATTCAAAGTTTTCTAACTTTGAATATATGGTGTCGCCCATAGACCCGCTACTACCAGCCCTTAGCAAATAACGTTTTATTCTAAACTATTATACTGAAGCAACTGACACTTTTAGCATGCTTATTATTTTTAGACCCAGTAGTAGAATGTTAAGGATGTTGTAAAGATTTGAGTAATAGCATGAATTAAACTAAATTAAGTTCTAGGAATACTTGCCTATTTTTGCAGTACAGTTTCACATGTTCCATGAGATGTAAGCTGTTTTTAGATCTGGTTAGATATTTAAGCAATAACCAATGACGTGGTGTGGTATATTGAAGATTTACCCATGATTGGTGTGGTTTAATCATGAGGGTGAAGCCCGAGTGACTAAAGAAAAGCAACCGTGGGTAAATCTTCAGCATACCACAACCACGGATTTGGTTATTGCTATTATACAATGACATTATTTAAGAGAAAAAAATACTTACTTTTCTTAAATAATGTCTTTGTATAATGGCGGATTGCTGTTCTTCCACCAGTTGTGGTATACTGATTCTGCTTTTTGATGTACTGCGCATGCGTATGGGACTTGCGTTCCCACTCATACCCAGTACATCAAGGTTTTGAAACGGAAGCAATGGAGAAAAGAAAGTCTCTGTTGCTCTGTTTTCTCTCTTTATTTTTATTGTAAAAAAAAAAGATTTTGGGGCAGTTTATACCAACGGAAAAAAGTCCGGACGACTGGACCTTTTTCCGTTGGTATATTGTAGGATTTACAAGGGGCACTCTGGTTGGGCTGGCCAATCAGCATGCACGTTTTAGAATATTAATAGAGAGACATTTTATAATTTAGTTTAAGATATACAAATATGTATGATACAGATGTATAAAGTAATTTTAGCCATTGTCAGAGTTAAATCCTAAGTGATTTTATTCTACTTGTTTTCTTGTATTTTTGCAGGAGAGTTGTGGATTACATTTAATGAAACCAGCTGTGAATCACTTGTCTAGCTATAAAAATAAGAAGAAGTGGGAGACATGGAAGGAATCCATGTGCAAAATATTGACTTAAAATAAAACCAAAATACTTTAATTAGCCACAGTATACACTGTTAAAAAATCAAATCATAACAACTTTTGTTCAAACAATGCTGAACTTCCTCAGACATCCCTAAACATTTTCCTAGGTCTTAAATAAACCCAAATTCAACTCACTTGGTTCCTGGACAACAACCCTCCCCTTAATGCATATATGATATTTTCCCGATATTTAATTGGGTATAAAAATTGTATATAAAACTTGAATATAAAAGTTGGATATAAAGGTTGGATATAAAAGTTATGTATAAAAGTTAATCAAAAAGTGAATTAACCCCCTCAACACAATCCTGTGAACTTAAAATTATTCCCATTTTTTAAAAACTTAATAAATTGATAATTTAGTAGATAACTAATAAATAAATAAAACTATTTATGTATCAAATTCATAAATGTCTCATAAAAAAAAAAAATTAAAAAAAATTAGATAACATCTCTCTGTTCACCTACTACTGCAAATTTTTCCTTTCTAGGGCTTTCATCTTCAGTAAACATGTAATCGAGATATGCTCATTAATGCCTGGCATTAGTGTTAGCTGCCATATTAATTCTTTCCTCTCAAGAAATATGTTCTATGAATTCTGTGATGCTTTCCATATAATGCATATATCATCCAAAAATTGCACGTACAATCGAATATGATCTTTGTATTTACTATTAAAAATGTACTGTCTTTCCAAATATGCCATGACCATATTGGCTGACTACTGCTCCCTCAAAAGGTGAACCCATGGCTACTCCTCTTGTTTGTAAACAATATTTACCATTAAAATAAATATAATTATTTCTTACAACTAATTCCAATAACTCTATGAATAAATTTTTTTTTTCTTGTGAAACTCCTCCTATGTTCAACATTTCTGTTACCTAATTCAAACCAACATCTAGTGGTATAACATTATATAAGTCCCGGACATCTGTGATTAACAAGATATCTCCTAGAACAAAAACTGTTTCCTCAATCAGTTCCAAAAAACTCCAAAAGTCTTTACAAATCTGTACCTCCTTCTCCAAGACTTTTTTAAATTCATAATCCAGGTATTTGGCACATGCTGATGTCACTGAATTCCACCTATCCCCTATAGGATGCATGGGGGGTGTCGATACTTTTATGTATTTTTGGCACACCAAAAAATATCGGAATGCGGTTTAACTATATTCAAATAATTAAAAAGTTCCAAATTAATACGTCTTTCCAAAACATATCATTCATTTGGGAGTAAAACCTGGGGTAAGACCTGTTCAATTAATTCAACAAAACCTCTTTATAGGTTTCCGACATTAGAATCTCATCCATTCTCCTGTTATAATCATAACTATCCATTATTACCTCCTTATCCAGTTTCATCACTCTAATTTGTTGATCTTGTAAATATTTCAGTACATTTCTTTCTGTATTGCTCAAGTTGAAATCAAATTTATGTTTATTCTGCTTATAACTCAAAATACTTCTGAAATCTAATTCACAATATTTTTCATATACCATCAAAAATGGGTGTAGGGGATAATAATCATACTAAAAGTGTCAGTTGTTTCAAAATAATAGTTTAGGATAAAATGTTATTTGCTAAGGGCCGGTAGTAGAATGTTAAGGATGTTGTAAAGCCTTGAGTAACAGTATGAATTAAACTAGATCAAGTCCTAGAATACCTGCCTATTTTTGCAGTACAGTTTCACATGTTCCATGAGATGCAAGCTGTTTTTAGATCTGGTTAGATATTTTAGTTTAAGACATACAAATCTGTATGATGCAGAAGCATAAAGTAATTTTTACCTGTTGTCACAGTTAAATCCTAAGTGATTTTATTCAGGTCTATATTAGATCTTCGAATGATTAGGTTGTCGAACACCAAAACTTCGACAACTAAATGTCGAAGTCTAATAAACGCGACAGGCCAGTTACGCAAATTATTTCCCAGGGAAAAAAATTTTCATGGCCAACAAAAAAAAAAAAAAAAAAAAAAAAACAGTCTAAAACCCTAATCAAGTAGGGGCTTCTCCCTGCACACACCCCCAACTAAATATATCAACTCCGAGAAAAGGGCAAATCCCCAATAACAGGCAAGCAAATTTTTTTCCCAGGGAAAAGTTTGCGTAATTGGCCTGCCGCGTTTATTAGACTTTGACGTTTAGGTGTCAGCGTTTCAGTGTTTGACAACCTAAGTGTTTGAAGATCTAATATAGACCCTTTTATTCTACTTATTGTCTTGTATTTTTGCAGAAGAGCTGTGGATTGCATTTAATGACACCAGCTATAGATCACTTGTCTAGTTATAAAAATAAGAAGCACAGACTGCAGTGCAGCTGATTTTCTATTACAGATGCATCTACAGGGGCAGCTGATGGCTTCAAAGCAAGGAGGGTTTGCAAGGAGCAACAAAATGAATGAGTTAACTGTAATGTGGTAGCCCCAACACTGACTATGTTTACAGTGCTAAAAGTATTTTATTTATTTATGTTCCATTGATTGGGTTAGTCCCACTAGATTGTGGCCTATTTTCAGAGGAGAAATGAGATGGTATTCATACTGACTAAGTGAGATTTGGCCACATTTGTAGGAATATTCACCAACTCTTTTCGATAGGGGCTGTAGGATCTTTTACATCCACCCGAGCTACCACCAATTAATTCAGAGAGGACTTCAGTTTAATGTCTCATACAGAAGGATGGGATTTCAGGAGTGTTGAACCCCTCCCATACTAAACTGTAATGCCAATACTGGAAAATGAATCCAATCAGCTAGTGTGGCAATATTCTGATCTCCCAACATCATACCTCTCAACCTGTTAGAAAAAGCAATCTGGACAAAGCCTAAAACAATGGGGGGGGGGACAAATCTGCCAAAATAGGGACAGATTTTAAATGGTGCTCTTATAAACTTAAAAAGTTGTTAGGATAACAGCATTTCTGTTAGCATGCATTTTCTTAAGGATATGAAATCTGAATCTGAAATGTGTACCATTATTTACTGATTTCAATCCTCAGTGATATTACAGAAAGGCAAAAATTTTATAAGGAGCAGATCAAAAATATGAGGCAAAAGTCTGGGCATTCTGGAAAAATCTGGACAGTTGAGAGGTATGCCCAGCATCAAAGACTGTTGTGCCTCAGGTACTACTTCTACCATGTGCACATGCTAATTAGGTGTCTTTATGGCAATAATCTTATTCTTCTGTCTACATGACTGAGATAAGCAGACTGTATTCTTACCATTCAGGTACATGGCTACCCAGTATCTTAACCTAGGCGCAATCTTATAATATGACTTGGTTCTTCTTGCCATTGCCAGGCTAACAGCGATACAGGCTTGTTTAGAAAAAAAAAAACTTTAGTTATGACTCAAGAAGGTAGGTGTTTTGTTGGTTTACAAGTGTGGACAGGAAAAATATCGACAACTATAACAGTGGGTATTGCAGCTAGGCAAAGAAAAAAATATATTCTTTATGTTATACTGCATTTTAACAGCATTTATAGCAAAATATATGGCACCAAACAAAATGTAGGCAATGAATTGTAAACTGCATAGGTGTCATGGGAATTAAAAAAGACACAAGAGTCCTTCTATCACTCACCAAATTCACCATTCATAAACACCCCCTTTTGACCAGCACTTGCTAAGCAGCCTTGTCTGCACTGGTACTGGGGTTAATGGTTGTGTTTGACTGACCAAATTCCAAAACTACTCACTGTCCACAGTCATTTATTTCTGCTTGTTCGCATCGATAAGAAACCATCAAAACCACCCCCTTGCCCAATTACCAGTAATTTATTTCAGCTTTTATCAAAAATGACACATGGAAGCAGCAACTCTCTCACTCCCTAATAACCATAATGGGTGGTACTTAGGAGAGAGGAAATGTTTAGCTGAACAAATGCTAGATAAAAAGTCCTGTGTAATATACTTTAGCTTTTTTCCCAAGTGGACAGAGTGACGGGAATCCATACAATCACCAGATATGAACTATTGATAATACTATATTTTAGTTTGTTTCCAACAATAACATTTAAATACTCCAAAATCCCTCCCCCCAGCAGTAACCAAAATTGCAGTGTGGAGAGTACAACTATCTGACTGACCAAGTATGAGAAATGCTGTCTACTGCAATGCATTTCATACTTTTTTTGACAGTTACAACCAGGAGTAGTAATTATCCTCTTATCACACCTAAACTGCATTGTGCAAAGCAGACAAGACTGACTGACCATATACCAAAATTCACTGGACAGTTATGCATGTTGGCTTCTTGCAGCAATAACACATAATAATAGTTATCCCCACTCCTTCTACCCCCATAGCCACAGTAGCACTGGGTATAGCACATGTGCTTGACTTACTAAATGCATGAAGTACTGTCCTAAGGCTTGGTTCCCAATAATAACATTTAAAGGCTGAAACCCCCTCTTCCTATAAACCATTACTCAGTACTGGTTCCTATTACATACATCTCTTTTCACTGACTGATGATGATTATTACTGTTATATGTAATATTTTGCATCCAGTGCAGTGAATTTTGTTGAACAAAGCATGTTATCGAATGAGAATACAGTTATTCTAAAAACTTTAACAGGCTGCCTGCTTAAATTTCTTCTTAAGACTACTATGACAGATATATAAAGCATGAAGAGATGTGGAAAAAGTAGCCACATTACAAAGCTGTTGTGCTACTTTGCAAGCATAACATTCAGAAATATTACAGTATTGATTTGTGGATGAGCCAAAACAGTATAACAATACTTTAAGCAAAGCATGCACCTCTATCAAAAGAAACTATATAACCCACATTAATTAAGTGGGTTAATGAATGAAATATAAAAGAAAAAAGTAAACTTAACATATTATAGCATTAAGACAACTTTGTCAACTGGCAATGTCAACAAAAACCTACCTGAAAATTATTATAAACCAGTTCCTTGTATATGCCTTCATATTATTGCAGCATGCAAGGTAAAATATGTCAAACTGAAGCCACACCCAGGAAACCATTTTGTAAAAGATGGACAGGAATACATGTATTATAATAATCACATTGTGATAGACATTTATTTCCAAAGGCCAAGCACTTAGGTGTGGTATAACAGGTGCACTCCAATGTTCAGTAGGCGGCCTTGGTGGATATGGAAGAAATGACCATGTGGTTCAACTGGTCCACTTACTGTACCATCACAGGTCCATTAAGGTTTAAAGCATCACTGTATCACCCTCCAAGCTTGGGTGTTACAGTCTGATATTAATACAGTTATCTGCTCACTTCCTAATTCACTGTCAGAGCCATTTCCAGAACCTGATCATTACCTCAATAAATAGTAATCTTGTGGATCCTTAACTGAACACCTGCTGTAGATGTCAAAATCAATGAAGAAATGCCATTTTCTGAACAAATGAGTTAATTCAGTTGCTCCATGATAGAAATCGCACTAACAGCTGTCAGCCTTTGATGGTTATGTATGCATATGAGAACACTTATCCCTGAACTCTGATAACCTGGGTCTAAATCCAGTCTATTGTATAGACGTATGTATACATTTTTTAGCGTTTTATAGGGAATGTTCTTCCTTTTTAAATATTTTTTGTAATTTAACAAAAGTTTGATATGCATTGAATTGTATGGAATAATTGTGTTTATGCAGCTTCAGTTACTTAATTAACTGAGTTAATTGGGAGAGGGTGTGTATATAAGGGAGTGTGGTATATGAAAGCAATTGTTCTGAAGAAGTCTTTGTAACAGAGATGAAACCTACGTTTAATAAAGTGGTATATCAGTGCTAACTAGTGTTCCAGTTGTTGGAGTTGATCTATTCTCCTAGTCTGTGGTGGCTGTTTGTATTTTCCAGTTTGCAGTCTAAATCCAGTCATGCTCGCTTTTCCTAAATCATAAAAAAAAAAAAAAAAAAAACAGAATGGAGGGGAAGGCTATATGTAGTCACATATATGGATCAGCATTTTACGAAAAATTCCATCTCTTAAAACTGATCTTCAGATAATTTTGTTTGCATTATTACAGAAACAATAGGGCATTCACTTTCAGTTGTAAAATGGCTCATTTGTATCTTTGGCCGCACCATTCTGCACGTCATGCTACAACGAAGGTGGGCTCTCCTTCTGAATCTTTAGTGGGCTGCACTGATCTAACCAGTCAGGAAAAATCACAGCAGAGCATTGTGCTGGAGAGGACACTACCTTGAATGGACAGTAAACTAGTATTTTCTATTTTTTCAGTTTGCAACACCTCACAATCCAAATGGCCTCGATAACAGAGGTAATATTACAGATGTAATGCTGGAAGGCAAAGTAGAAACAGATGTAATAGCCTTTATTTCAGTGGTGAGATCCTTGTAATTACTGTCTTTAAAGACAACCCAACTGCAGCCATCTTTCCTGGTATTTTTAATGCAGTTTCACAGTTTCAACATCAAGCGTGTTCAGTCAGATCTGCTTAGACAAAGAAGATTAGGTAGCTAGTGTTACCTGCACAGGTGATACTTAGTTAAAATAAAAATGTTGGTATTCAGTCCAAAAATTTTATTAGCAACACAGTATTTTAGCAGACATTTGAGAAGGCTGTAGCCTTAGCAGCCCAATAATATAAGCCTCCTCTGTATACAGTAGATTGCAATATAGAAGTGTTACACCTCAATGTGCTATCTAGTGAACTTTCTTGAAAAAGTTCATCTATTTCTTGTGGTTTCATTCATTTCATAATGCTAACGGCAAGGCAGACAAAAGCTACAAGGTACTAACTGACACGAGCCCTTCACAAGGGCCTTTACTGAAACAGCAAAGGCAGTGTGAGTGGACTATTATGAGGTTAGTCAGGGATTCAGTAAATTGAAACAAGGAAAATGTGAGGTTTACAAGAGCAAGTCTATTCATGCTGTCACCCTGCTTTCTCATTCTTCAGCTCCTGATGAATAAAGGTGCTGCTGGCAATAGTTGTTTTAGTATATTTACTTGCTACCTAGAATGTACTAATGGGCAATGTGTGCAAGTTTTCTCCTTTTACATTTCCCTTATAGACTGTGGCTCAGTGATGACAGATCTCTGCACAAAGCATGCATAATATGCCCATGTATTTGTGAATGTGGCAATGATGGCAGTGCTGTCTGCAATTTTACACCATTTATACCTCCTATCCTTATGTTTTCACCTAATTTGCTAATACATAAGTGTAGAGCAGTAAGGCCAAAGGGCTAGGTGAGGCCTGGTTTCTCATATTCTATCAGAGGATGCTGACTACACGTGGCTTCAAATCTTACAACAGCACAGACTGGATGACAAGGAAGACATTTGATCTCCATAGTGGCTGTCTTCAGCATCATTTCTTTTATCTGCCAGTAGTAGTAGTAGTGTTGGGAATAAGAATAAAATACTCTTCTAGCATGACCTCTTCAGAAAGTCAAGACTCACCAGACTTTAACAAATGGACATTTGTATGAAATTAGGGTCCTTTTGTGTGGAGTTATACAACACATTCCTGCAACTTAATATTTTATCACCACTGAGGTAGTTATTACACAGAGAAAAGACACATACTTATTTTATTACATAAAAATAGTATTTGCCTTTCTGCCTTCTTCTTCAAATTCATATAAAAGTTCCATTTTTGAAACTTTGTGCTCTAATTACTTTGATTCAAGAACATTGTGTTTCAACAATAGAAGTTAAGGATTTAGAGCGGAAACTCCGATAGACGCAATACCACAAAATGATGGGCCAATTAATTTCCAGAGGGAGGAGCAACAGATGGGCCAGAGTACATCTGAAGCAGATATGTCGCAGGGCAATGCTCTAGAAAATTCTGGAGGAGACTTGTATGAAAGTCCATTTAGAATTGCACAGCAAGGGAAAGGGCAGAAAATAGAAAGCAAAGAGGATCCATTCAGTCCAGAAGAAAATAACCTAAGGGAAGACTTGATTTAATGGGAATGGACAGACATATTAAGATAAATGAAAATAAATAGATTACAGAAAATAAATAAGGCCCAAAATGTTATCAGACTGATAAAACAGATGAACACAATAATCAGGACTATTAACATATAGCAATGTGATACAACAGAAATAAATAGAATATACTACCGTACAGCTAAACTAGCATCAGATAAAATGCTACCAGAAGAGTGTAGAGTGATAAGGGAAATGTAGAATGTCACCATGGAAATATACAATAAAGAAAACTATAAAGCAAATAAGACAAGAAGTATCACTGTTAGAATACAGAAAACAGAGGAGATCATCAACATTTCTTACAAAGATAGGTATGGAAAAAGCAACACACAGTATCAAAACAGACCAGGATTTATCAGTATAAAATAAAAATAGAAGCACAAACAGAAACACTTAAAAGGTATATAGCTAAATATAAAGGAAAAGTACAAAATAAGCAAGTCATTGATAACCCTAAAAGGTTTATAGACAATTGGGAAACAAAGGAAAAGAAACAAAGATACCAGTAAAAAAAGAAGAAATGGGTCCATTTTGAAAAAAAAAAATCAAGACCTTGTTGAACAAAGATGCTGAATGGATAAAAGAGTTAAAAGAAGTAAGAAGCTCTAATACAGAGAATATGGAAGGAACAGTCAGATAAATTGAGACAAAATTAAGAAAAGTTCCTGAATGGAAAACCCTGGGTCCAGATGCAGTATGTAACTTCTGGCTAAAGGTATTATCATCTTTACACACAGATTTGGCCATGAATAAAAATGCATATATGCACACCCCGAATGGGCACTCATCTGGTGACAACAAGAAAAAAAAATACTCCTTCTTAAGAATGAACCTGCAAGACATCCTATGAACTACAAACCAATAACTTGCCTTCCACCAATATATACATTTTATACTGGAAATGATGCAGACAGGGTTTATAGTCATGTAGGAAAAAAACAAGAAAATAATTATATAAATCGAACAAAAAGATAATAACTGAAAGTTGTATGGGACAAAGGATCACCTATTGTGAAACAAAGCCATAACAGAGACGTGTAAAAAGGGGAAGTATGGCATGAATATATTACAAAAAAAAAAAATCATTCAACAGCATTCCACATTTGTGGGCTGTCTTCAAATGGATTGTTAGGGTTGAGGGTAGCTACGTGTGGAATGTTTCTGGTCGCTCTGGCTATGACTTAGTGACCATCAAACCTAGCAATCTATTTGAAGTTATTTTAGCCTGTCACAGTCCCAATGGACCAGACAGGAATTTCCAGTCACCTGGCCTTATTTAAGATCAGGGACGTCCTTTATTAATTTTATTAAACATTTATGGGCTGTGGAATGTTTGCAGATGTATAAGATATGCACTACTTTGCTCAATTACATAACAGTGACTATGAAACAGTTGCAAACCACTTTGCAGCTGAGCCATGACAAAAAGCAAATTATTATCCCACGCATAAAAATTCATACAAATGTATTCCACGGCAATTTTTTGTCACAACTGCTGTTTTGTCCAGCTCTTAAGCCATTACACTGTTTGTTTACTAGATTAAGTTATAGTTAAAGAATAACTTCCAGAAACCAATCTTGTTCAAAAAAATCTCATCTACTTTCTATAGATGATTTAAATTGTATAGTTCATCAGATGAGTACCTCAAAGTACAAATGCAAATGGTTAAAACTTTCTCAGGTGATATATGAATGACATTTGGTCTTGATAAATGTGCAAAATCATATTTATAACAGGAAATCTACAGCACGAAGAAAATATCAACATGGGACAGGAACGTGATATAGAGGAACTTCTACAGGGGGGGGAGATAGATGAGATATAGATGAAGGGTTAGCAATAAAACATGAATAGATGAGAGCAAAGCTTAATAAGGAATACATAGGAAGACTAACTCTGGGATTCATTAAATCCCCATTGTGCCACATTATAGGCCACAGTAAAATAGGCCTGTTAATGCGATGCAGTATTTTGTGACCCATAAATATGTTAGCCACAATGAGGAAAGACCTCATTATCAGCTAATCTGCATGTCTACCTATCATAATTAACTACTGCAAAGTATGCATCAGCACTTCCCATGGTAATTAACTGCTGTCCAATCTTTGTGTAAGAAAATGCCTGATTGTCCTTCATTCATCTGGCACAAAGCTTGTTTTCAGGCTAATGTTGAAGAGTTTCTGCAGAAGGTTTGACAATTCATGTTTCAGGCTAGACAGTAGGCAGCCTGGTATGTTATCCAGCTCACTATATCTATTGGGCTGAAATGTTACCCAGCCAAATAGCATACAGAGTTCTTGGTCTTAGATAGTGCCTTTTGAAAGTTGTTCTTGGGAGATTTAAGGAGGTGGTAGATGTAGGTATTTGATCTGAGAATATCAAAGGGAACAGTGGGTGAAGGTGGAGTTGAATTTGTCCACTACTAGACCGGCTATGTCCTCCGGGTCTGAGTATGACATCTCCTTTACTATTAGCTCTGCATATTGTCAGGCATTGTTTCTGTGATTTCTAACATAGTTAAAGAAGGTTTTGTGGTTATCTTTTGTTTGGACGGCTATTTTTACCTCATAATCTGTTTTGGTTGATTTGATTAGGATTCAGAATTCTCATTTCAGTTTAGCAATAGGATTTTGGGCTTTTTAAGAGTTAGATTTATCTTTTTGTGCACTTTTTTTATTATAGAGCCTGTTTTTAGTAGTGTTCCACCAGAGGTGTTTATTTCTGAATTGTGCCTTGTATTTATTTCTGAGGACAGATGTAGTTATGTAACTATTTACATAGGATTGCTGAGGTGGAAGGGGCTTTTGAGTTTAGTGAGGTCATTACTCAATTTTACTAATGATTGGAGGATGCTTCTGGCTTCAGTCTTAAGGTGAATGTGACTGACTTGTACTCCATTTTGGCCAGAATGGAAGTTACAGTAGGTGAGGAATACAGCTACCCCATATTAGTAAGTCTAAGTCCAGGATTTTATTTTCCCTGGTTGGGATATGGACTAACTGGCCAAAGGACATATTATTTATGAAGTCCAGAAATTTCTGAGCATACATGTTTGAGGACATATATGTCTCCCAACTGATGATGGGATAGGTGAATTCTCCTAGGAAAATGGTATTTGGCTTAAATACGTAGGGAGTCCATGCTGGTTAGGTAGGAGGTATGTGCTAAGGAGGACATAGAGGGGGTCTTGTAGTTAGCTATAATATAATCAAGGAGTTTGTCTATAGTAAGTTTGATGTAGAGGAGTACCAAGTTTTAATCTTGTCTAAGAAGTCTGAGGTGAGTTTTTCTTTTAAGAATATAGAGCCACTTCTGCCTTTACAGCCTCCTTCCAATGTGGTCGGCTTGTATGAGTGATATGCATTGAAGCCATCCACTGGAGTGCTTTCACTGGTCTTGCACCAGGTCTTTGGGATGATGCATATATCAACATTATCCAGGGTAAGCAATGCTTGTAGAGTGTGCAGTTTTTTGCTAAGGATCCTAACATTGTGCAGCAATACCTTACTATTTTCCTGCTTCTGATTAGTTACGCTAGAAGTTATAGAAGACTGGCTTTGCCTAACAAAGGCTCTGTGGAGGTGGGCAAGATTTTAACTATTATATGGAAGGTTTTGGGGGAGAGCTGCAGGCCATCCCTGACAAAGCAGGTTGGACTGTCTACCATTTCTTCCCAGGCTGGTATATATTGCACCCTCCTAAAATGACACTAGAATCTAAGCCAATTGTTGAAGTCAATGTGGCATCATTCTTGGTGATGATAGAATACTGCTCAAGGCTGTGTTCATACCTGCCTCAGGCACATATTGCATGAGCTCCATTAAGTCTCTTTTTAAAATAGTTAATGGAAGTGCTTCTCAAGTCGTTTACACCCACATGTGCAATGGATGTGTCATATGTGTACTTGCAAGGCAGAGACATGAGTGCCTGTGTGATGTGGTAAATCTTGGTACTTGATAGACAACTGACTATGACTTTGTCTTTGCACAGCCTGGGGAGCACTGCATGCCATGATTTATGCAAGGTTTTGTACCCAGATCAGGTGCCACACTGAAGTCATGACAGTGCCTCACAGCCCTTGCCTCTGTCTTGCAGTGGTCATGTACATGTCAAAGGCAGTGCACATTTCGGATGCTATGAGGGCTGGAGACTCATGGGGAGAGTGGGTGAGACCACAGTTACATTTTGGCTGCCATGTACAGGCTGAGTTGTGGCATCAGTCTGTACCTTCATATGGGCCTCTGATATCAGAAATGTGACTGAGGCCTCCCACAGTAGCATTGCAGACAGTGCCACTGTATCACCTGACTGTGCTATGTACATGTTGCAGTCATCATCAGTTACAGATGACCTGACAGAATCAGGCATCTGCTGTCCTATTGTGTTTTTTCTTCCACCAGTAGAAATTACAGGAGAATGAACACATGATACCTTTGGCAGTAGTCATACATATGCCCATACCCCCATGGTGTATGGTAGACAACAGGATATATGTGCATGTAGTTTGTTGGAGTTGCAGTCCAGAGGTCCCTGAAAGGACAGATATGCAGAAGATCCTATCACACATACGATCCACTGTACTATGTGGATGTGTAGTAGATTAGTACACTAACTTGATGTATCCCCTACTGACACTCAGGTGCCAATTGTCAGCCCGATGCTCATATCTAAGCCACCCCCCTAGTTATTAGGGGCTGCTTGCCAACCCCTCCACAGGGATATCAGGAACTCTTCTGTCTCTGTGATCTGTGACTTTCTTGGTGGTCTCCCCTTGTGATGAATATGGCCTTAACAATGTCCTATACCTTGTCTTTGCAAAGAGTAGCATAACAGTTACCTGTCACCACATATTATGGACATCCACAAGCCATACCTCTCAATTGTCCAGATTTTCACAGACTGTCCAGATATTTGCCTCATATTTTTAGTCTGTTTCTCATAAAACTGTTTTTTTTGGGGGGGAAATCACTGGCAAATCATTGAGGACTGACTGAAGGATGGAATGGCACACATTTGAGTTTCAAACTTCATATCCTTCAAAAAAATTCATGCTAATTTAAAATTTGTTATTCTTTCAACTTTCTAAGTTTGTAAGAGCAATATTTAAAAAGTGTCCCTATTTTGAGCCTTTGTTCTCCCATTATGTGTGCCTTTGTCCAGATTTCTTACTCTAAGAAGTTGAGTAGTATGTCCATGACATTCACATTCTGCGCCATTTTCTGCCACATCTGCTTCTGATACATTTTGTCTGTGGCACCCTTGCCAGGAGTTGCATGCCATTTGCGTGTAGGGTCTGCAGTAACACTTGTGTCGCCTAGGTGGAAAACTTTCCTGATCATTTCCTCTCTACTGTGGCAAGACCTATACATCTGTGGGTTACATGTGTTAGCCAGTGGGTATGTCAAACAGGATGTGGAAGTCATTGACCTATAGCCATTGCCCCCCTTCTTCTGTATTGCTCTGTACATCTTCCCATGTACACAATGCAGCAGTAGGCATGGGCTCCCTACACCCTTTCCACCATTTCCTTGTTGGCTCAAAGTACTGTTACGCACACCATGTTATATCCCCTTACAATGTGCCTCCCTGCCTACTTCTGTGCACTGACATCATCATGTCCCTTGTGTCCTGTCCTTCCCTGGGGGTGGATGTGCATACAGTGGTCTACCATAACTGGTTATGACAGTGATATGCCATTGTGCTGTGTTCCCACTCACATATACTCTATGGCATCTGTCTCATTGTTACTGTCACCCAGCACATATGTTGACTGTATTGCAGGGTTACATTACCAGATGAATTTTCTTTCTCTACTGTTTGCATTTCCAAGTTCACAGAATTACTGTATAAAGTCCCATATTCCATAGTTATTTGTCTGTAAATATTCTCATGCAAAATGGTGCACCTTAGCCCAAAGATTCCTGGAAATTATAAACTCAAATGCTATGGAACAACTAGTCACCACTCCCACAAGAGGGGACAACATACTAGACCTGATCATTACCAACATGGAGACTCTATGCACCACACCAGAAGTATATCCCTCATTGGTAAGATCAGACCATAAATTAATTTCACTGGATGTCCACATCCCGACCCCACCCCCAGCCCAGAAAACCACAGTGAAAAACTTCTCAAAAGCGAACTTCTCACTTCTCAAAACCGAAGTGGAATCCTTCAAGACCTCAGGGCCAGTGGAAACTACAGCCCAAACTGCAGAATCCTATATAAATGCATTCTATGGACATCTCCAGGAATGCATGGATCATGCTATCCCAAACAAAACCAAGACCCAGTCATCCAAAGGCAGGCATCCAGTCTGGTGGACCCCTGCCATAAATAAACTGTACAACAGAAGGAGGAAGCTACTACATGATAGAGCAAAATCCCTAATAGGGAAGGCATCTCTGATCAGTACTAGCAAAAAATTACGATCCCTCATAAAATCCTCCAAGGCCAGCTTCGAGAGAAAAATTGCACAGGACACCAAAGACAATCATAAGGCTTTTTTCAGTTATGTTAGAAACCTGGGATGCAACTCCTAGACTTGTTCTGAGTTGATTCTAAACGACAAAAAATACACTGAACCCACAGACATCACCAATATCCTGGCAGACAGGTTCAGTGCAAACTTCTCCACCCCCAAAAGAGCAAGTATCTATCCCGGCAGAGGGCTGCCTTCCAAACATCTCAGATGCTCAGGTGAAGGCTGCCCTCTCCAAAGCAAAAAACACTGCTTCCATGGGACCAGATGGTGTCCCAGGTTGCGTCCTACATGAACTACAAGAGGAATTAATCCCTCAAATAAAACAGCTATACAATCTCAGCCTCACTACAGGATATGTGCCCACAGAATGGCGTACAGCAACAGTGGTCCCACTCCACAAAGGTGGAGCCTCTACGGAACCTGGAAACTATCGCCCCATAAGCCTGACTAGCTTAGTCTGCAAGGCTATGGAGAGGATCATCATGGAGCTCATAAACAAAGACATTGGGGACCTACAGACACTAGATCCTACCCAGTTCGGCTTTGTCAAGGGCAGATCCTGCCTTTTGAACCTGGTTGACTTCTTTGAAACAGTCACCAAAGCCATAGATGAAGGGAAGGTAGTCCACACAGCCTATCTGGACTTTGCAAAGGCATTTGACACAATACCCCACTCGGGCATTATAGATAAGCTATCCAGCTTAAATATAAACCCCTATGTCACAAGATGGGTCGCAAACTGGCTCAAAGACAGAACCCACAGAGTGAGAGTTGCTGGAGCCATGTCAGACTCGAAACCGGTCACAAGTGGCATCCCACAGGGTTCTGTCCTGGGACCACTCTTGTTCGGTATATACTTTTCCGAGGTACAGGCAAACGTGGGAGGACTATGGCTCACCAAGTTCGCAGATGACTGCAAACTGGGTGCCATAATCAACTCTCCAGCTGACACAAACATCCTTCAAAAAGTCTCACAGAGACAGATAACTGGTGCCAGCACCATGGTTTAAAGATAAATGCCAAAAATGTATAGTCATACCCTTTGGCAAAAACAATGTGCCCACAAATTACCACATAGGCGGAAACCCATTAAGTACAGAGAAAGTTATTAGGGACCTGGGGACCCAAGTTGATAGCAATCTCTCCTTTGAAAACCACATTGCCAAAGTGGTTAGAAAGACCTTCTACATAGCCCACCTCATCACGAAGGGTTTCACATCTAGATCAAGAGAGGTAATCGTGCCCCTTTATTCATCCCTCATCAGGCCCATCATAGAATACAATGCCCCTTTTGGGATGTACCTTACCCAACACCTGCAGCAATTAGAAAGACCCCAAAAGTATCTCACCAAGAGGATCAAGGGTCTCAAACAGATGCCATATGCTGCTCGGTTAAAAAAACTCCAGCTCTACTCAGTTGCATACCGCCTACTTCTAGGCGATCTATGCCTGACATACAAAGCTATGTCAAATCCAGAATTAATGGACATGCTCCACCTCAGTAAATCTAAATCCCTTAGAGCCACACGCTCGAGGGACTTGAACCTCAGCACAGAAATAAATAGAACTTGCTGGAGGGACAGGTTCATAACCCAGAGACTCCCTTCACTCTGGAATAGAATTCCAGTTCATGTGAGGCAGAGCACCTCACTGAATCTCTTCAAGAAGAATCTCGATAAGTGGGTGGGGGATCGTAGGTTTGTCCCAGGGATTACTCCCGTGTCACTATTAGACAGAGGGACAGTAAACTAAACCTTAAAAAGAGCACAGTATACTCAAATCAAGGGGTGGCGTAAGCCATACAGAATCTGGCTAGGCTTATAATTGCCCCAGGGCAGATAGCCTAGTATGAACCTATGAACCTATGATTTATATCATGCTAATAAGGGCCTCTGAATTGAACACAGCAGGATCTCACATGAGACAGGAGTTTCTCTGTCACTCAGCAGTGTAAAGTATATACCACGTATGCCACTCCACTGTGTAACTGCATTTGCATGTGTACCATATGTGTGTAGTAATGAGTTCTCTTTTTCTCATCTTTCTGTAGGTCTAACTGTGCTAGAAATCATAGGGTGGTGGCTATCACCTTGGCTTGTGTCTGCAATTGCCTCTGGCATTTGATCACTAGTGGTTGCCTCTGCTACAGAGGTCATCCTGCTGAAAGTGACTTGAAGGGATTACTGTTGGCCTCTGTGCCTACTTTCCAGGAGGGAGTATAGTCTTGTCTTCTGACAGTGGTGCTGAGGGGTCTCCTATCATCTCTTGCATCCATTGCACTGGTTGTCTACCAAGGTGTGCTGGCAACTGGATGCCTTGGAACTGTGGAGTGCTTTCTGGCACGGATTGCCCAGTTGTGTAACCAGCAGGTCCACCATTTAGCAATGCGCAGGTGTGCAGCCCTTGTCTATGAATCTCATACATGATTTTGCAAGTTAACTTCTAAATGAAGATAGTTTTATCTGTTTTTATTTTAAGCTTAGTTATTCCAGCAAGTTTAAAGCATTACAGTTCTGCACATGGCTTGGTATTTCATCTACATTCCTGATAATCTTATTGAACATTATTTCAAATTTATTCAGCACTTCTTATGGAAGGTTAAGTTAATTCTATAGTACATTGATATAAATATATGCAAATTTGTGGCAACATTTGCTACAGTTTAACTGTTCTAAGCAAACAAACAAATAGATTCTTACTTTAAGCCAATACATTATGTCCATGTTGTTGACTCTACCTAATGCTGATACTAATAAGAAAAGTTCAAATCATAGTCAGTATGATCCCCACCCACATATTTTATTTTTCAAAACACTTAAGTACTTACCCCTTGGTATACTCTAACTTGAATTTTGACCAACAAAAAGATAAAAGTTTACTCCCAGTCATTACAATCTTATTCTTTGCAGTGTCAAAAGTAGGTTTTCTGTGAATAAAGCAGTCTTTAAGCAGTAACCATCACTCTGAATCACATTTTACGATCTTCTATCTTACTTAGAATACGTACTATGTTATCCGCATGATACAGAAGACCATAGAAACACCACACTGTTTTCTTAAAAAGTTAAAATGTTAATGTCCCAAGCATAGTGCTCTGAGGAACTGCAATGTATATATTTTTAACATTTATTTATTTTGGCATTTTTACATTGCTTGTGATCCTTTCTTTCAGGCTATTAGTAAATTGCTATGCAGTCCATATATCATTTTGTCATGATTGAAGTATCTCTTCTACCAAAAAAAAAAAAAAGAAAAAAACAAAAAATGATTAACAGTATCACCTGTCTTTGACAAAACAAGAAAAGCCCCTACTGAGTTGTTTTTTTGCCCAGTCAGTTCAGGGTTACATCTGTAAACCTAATCAATGCCATACCAGCCTAAGCTCAGATCAAAAACAAAACTGAGAAACTAGCAAGGTGCCATTATTAGAAAGCAAAACTTGATAACAACATGTGTAAAATTTTCCTGCAGTGCCTTAACCACATGACAAAGGAGCATAAACTTATATAATAATTTCATTTTTCATAAATTGGGAAGAACTCCCTTTGCCTATGATCTAGGAATTCATATTCTTAGCTGATAAAATGTTAAATGACTTTTAAAGCTGATTTCATTGCCAGTCATTCATGTAATTAATTAACCACCTATAAAATCTGCAAGGTTCCACCAATGAGATAACTTGTTCAATGTATTTGCTATCTGGGGTTTATGAAGTCTGAATGTACTTACTCTTCTCACTATTTTGCTTTCTCTAGTTTCCATGCATTTTATTTATTTATTATTTTATTTATTGAGTGCACTTTTAATAAATCGTATCATAAATAATTCCTGGTAGTTAAGCAGAATGTGGAAATGGTGTCTTCTTAGTGCATATCTGAGGGAGCATGCAAAGTCTTTCATCCCCTACATGCTTAAAAAACCTTTGAGTTTATGTCAGTCCAAAGTATATGGGATTATTTCACTTTGAATCCCTTCCATCCTTACTACACATTAATTAGTCAGAAGTTATCTGGGAGTGAAAGAGTGACACTCCCATAAAGAAGTCCATCTGACAGTGACGGAACTGTATACTCATGCTCCCAGTTTGCAATGGCAACCCAAGAATCAGTTCAGTCCTTCAGTCAATGCACAATGTCAGATGATACCTTGACAAGGCAGAATAAAAATAACACGTGCACATGAAGTGTAGCAGATTACAAAATAACATGTTTGATAAAATGGGTAGGATTTTTTTGTTATATTAAAAAAGAAAAGAAAGTTCCCTTCCAGTATCCCCAGTGGTGAAGGGACTGTAGATATGTCTGCATCCTTGATTCCCTTATGTCTTGTTTCTTTGCAAAGGCCTATCAGATGTGCACTTACAATGGTATTTTGGTGAAAGTCTCGGGGTTGAAACTACAAAGCAGACAATAGAACATGCTGCAGTTTGTGTTGTTTATTTAAAGCCTCATATGCAATGGCTGTTTCCAGATTGCAATAATATAAGGCTGCTGATTTCTCTAGCACAGTATGGCTGTAGGTCGAACACAAGTGCTGCAGTACCTCATATGAATGATGTACTTAATGGTGAAGGGATATGTATCATTACAGCAATGCATTTTATGTTAACAGTCTAGTAGATTGCATGCTGCTCATGACGTTCTCAGTAAGCTGATGCAATAGCCTAAGAAATAAAATGCACACTGATCAGAGATTCCAGAAATGCACAGAAGTATAATAAACTGTTTTCCTACATTCAGACTTGAACTATGGCCATAATTCTCATAACTCCAGTGACATACTCCATTCTCTTGATACTGCTTTTGACAAAATGTTCCTTTGTGAAAAATAACTCAGTTTTATTTTTACTGCATGTCTGTATCCAAGTAGATCCCACACTGCCAGGGGAAACATGGGGATCAAGGCTACATTTATAAATATTAGAACTGATTTTAAGTTTACAATACTGAAAAAAGTATAACTGAATACAGATATAAATTCTTTACAAATATCACTTTGTATTAGTTCCTGCAGACCAGAATAAAGTTAAATAACTATTATATGATGGAGATTATTTTTGTAACAGAAATCCCTTAATACAGAAAAAGAGGTATTTTTTTCTGGCTGATAAAATGCTGACTGTAACTTACATCCATCATCTTCAGTGTATACAAATCTATAGCTCCATAACAGCTGTTTCATTATAGAGCAGTCAGGAATGACAGATGTTAAGCTCAGACATCACATTGTGAAACTGTGTACTGGAAATGGTTTCACACTTTGGTACATAGCTATATATAGCATTTTCCATTTAAACATCTGCTTATACTCATTATGAAAACACTTGGATGTGACACCTTTTATCGGGCCATCAGAGATTTAACAATGCAACCTTTTTGAGATTTCAGACTTCAAGAAGATTTTTCATGACCTAATAAATGAAGATGAGGAACTAATAGTGCTGAAATGCTGAAAGTGCTCATATTGTACTACCTGTATTGGTAAATAAAGGTATCACATCACCTTTTTGCTCTTTTTAAGTGGACGAGCATGATATGTCTCTTCTTCACGTGTTCTTGATGGTTATTTTAGACTGCGAATACTGTACTGTTTTAATTGATTACAATAATTCAGGTAGGCCGTGAGACTTTCTGGACTAGAAAATCATATCTTATTCTTCTCCAAGTTTTTGCCTTATATGATTTACTAGTTTCTGCATATATTTTATGTAAGTTCACACATATGTTTATATCAGAAGGTGAACAGGAAGCTTTTTATTAGTTTGTTTTGAGGCTCTCTGACTTTAAGAGCTAGCTTTCGTACATAAAAAAATATATATTTTTTATCATAGGTTAGTACTAGGCTAAAGGCCCTTGTGGGCCATTTTAAGCCTAGTCAAGAACCAAACTCTGCACCCTGTGTCTTTACGGTAAACACCTTAACCATTATGCCAGTACAGAAAAGAACCTTCGGCAGTTTCTAAATGGAAATGATGCATCTTCATCACTCTGAGTCCTTCTGAATGGCTCCTCTTCCTTTACCTCAATGACATAGTCATTCCTTCCTTGGGCCATGAGACAGACACTTTCATCCCAGACAAGAGCCCTTTGGCCCATCCACTCCTTTACTGCTGGGAGTTACTAGCACAGTTTCCTCCCCAGAGAGGTGAAAATTAGTAATAGGGAGTTTGCTATTCTGATAAACAAAGCAGGCTCTACTCCTAATCCCCTGGAACTCAAATCCCCACAGCATATCTCTTGAGCTTCATCAGTGCTACATACCAAGGGGGAACATGAGTGACTCCAACATGACTCTCTCCTGACTTGGCAAAAAGCACCAACAAGCACTGTGTGCTCAGCAGGTCCATTCTGCACTGATACAATACCTAGTACTCTTGGTGAATACTACCTAAGTGACGAGTCAGATCCACCTCCCTCCTCAGGATGGGTGAGCCAACAACAGCCACTCCCATCTTCCTTGATCCCGCCCTTTCAGTACCTGTGCTCCTAAAAGTACAGGTAATCTGAGTTATAGTCAGGGCTTCATCCTTCTGGGCCATAGGAGTGGTAAAAAAATATGATAGAGGGCCAGGTCTATATAGCTGCTCTGCACTGTGTAGGGTTAGTATGCATAGAAAGAGTAAAGACATAATTTGGAGGCAACTACATGCCAAGGCAATATGAAGCAATACTTTGTTGTGCACTTTTATCCTACATGGTGCTCAGTACATATGCTAATGAGTCAGTACACATGAATATATATATATATATATATATATATATATATATATATATATATATATATATATCCCACAGAACAGTACTATACTTTCCTTAGAAGTTCAAAAGCACAAGCATACACAGAAACTATTGGGAGTAAGTAGTGCATAGCATAAGCTAGATAATAAATAGTATCTTCCTTTCATTTTTTTATTGGTTAATGTGATAGTTCCATGATAAAGGTTAGCTCTTCAATTTCCCATTGGATTTGGAGCTGATAGTGATCACCTTTTTAATACAACTCTGTAGATGTGAGTAGAAATCAGACATGAAAGTGACAGCTGTGGCACTGGGGTCAAAAAAGAGAAGGGCTGCTTCTAACGTTTTCTAGGTCCTGTAAGATCAGGTTTACCATGGAGAAATACCTAAAGCCTGTTGAGTTTGTAGGAGGGGTGTCACAAGTTTTAAAGCAGAGGAATATAAATTTGTGGTCAGACTAAGTTAGGGTGATGCAGAAGTAGGCTGGAGTGCAGGCAGAGGTATAGAAAGGGGTGGGGCAAAGGGGGTGCAAGGTGTTAGGAGGCTTGATTGACATTTGATGATGGGACGGTATTACAGTATCAGCATTTACAAATGAATGCTGATACTTTATTTGCTGTTTGCTAAAGATTTGAGCAGATTTATTTTTGGTTTTCAACTCATAGAGAAAACCCTTTTTGGTTCTTAACTTGGAGACAGGACCTTTTTTTCCTCCTCAATTTATAATTGATGGGATTGCAAGATATGGAAATTGACTGCACCAGGTACTTGATAAGCTATTTGCAGTTCTGAGTGCAGGCATCGGTAATGCTGATGAGAACAACCTCAAGCATATTACAGTCTCTAGTGGGAATGTTGACAATTTGTTTAAGGGAACTGGCATTGATAAAATCTAGAAAACTCTGAACATATTCCTTATGACTGGTGTAGGTTTGGCAGTTCATATTTAGGTTGTTAAAGCTGACAAGTCAAGTGGTGTTAGATTTGATTGAGCTCATCAAATACATTTAGGTGATTTAATGGTCAGTGGGGGACATGGAAGGGAATCTATAGTTACCAGTGATGCCATAGATAGTCTTATTAAGGTTAATTTGGACCTCTATACGTTGACGTTTGTGGTCAAGGGAGATTTACCTTGAGATAATGGGATCTTGAATAAAAATGAACAATTCCCACCGTTTTCAGTAGGTCTGATAGGCAGTATACCCAGGTATGGAGGGATTTCAGTCAATAGACTGAAACCTGGCTTCCGTAACTATGTAGTTATGAGTGTTCTAGAGAGTTATTATCTCAGGAATCATTTTGTTCAGTTTCTTAGCATTGAGCAATGCCCTTTTTAATATAATCTGCATTTGAATGTACCATGTTGGGATGTCCATGAGATGGATTCTTCTTAAAAAAGGACAGTGGGGGGGGGGGGGGCATAAGTTTTAGCCAGTAGATGAAAGCCATGATGACAGAAGTGTAAGCTTGCCAGCCATTGCCTCCCATGCTGGCATAAACATCCCCTTAGAATACTGCCAGTTATCAAGCCAGCTGTTACAGTCAATTATTTTGTCTTTGAATTCAGGTTTCTTTCTGGAATATAAAAGAATGCTCCTTAAGACTATTGTTTTTGTTGTCCTGGCCCTATACACAGCAAAGTCCTTCACTTCTTTCTGTATCCCCTAATGGGCTGAGCCTCTGAGATCATTTAGCTCCATATTTTTATTTTTTCTTTATTTATTTATTGACATTTGATTACTGGGAAAGTCTGACTGGGTAGAAGCCCATTTTCGGTGAAGGCCTGGGGAGAAAAGTTCCAAATTATTACAAAACATTTTAAGAACAATAATTTTACAGTCTTCAAAAATAAAACAAAACATCTGCAGTTTAAATAATATAAAAATTGGTCAAGACAATCATTTAATATTTAGACAAATGTTAGAGTTTGTAGAGAAATTACAGGTAAGTTATGCTAATACAAATAGGAATTGCAATATGAAATGAGGGAAAACCAAGCTTATAATACTTAAAGAGAAAGTCAGGGAAGAGAATTAGAAAGGAGTAAGGAAGTAAGTGAGGAAGGGAGACTAGGGAGGTATAAGGAATGAAAAGGTACTTGTTCACATTTAGGGATATAGTTTATCCTAGTTTTGAGTAAAAACCAAGCCAGATTTAGCTAGGAATTCCTTTAGAGTGGTTTTAAAAGAAGAGAGGGAGGGTATAGACCTGATGGATACAGATAAGGAGTTCCAGGCTGTAGCAAACTTGTATGAGCACAGACAATGCCTAGCAGATTTGCTAGGTTTGTAGACAGGCAGGAGTTTTTGGTCAATGGATTGTAATGACCAACTGGGATCATAGATGTGTAGAATGTTTTTTACTGGTGGACAGGCAGATGGATACTGAATCATTTTATAGGTAGTAAGAAGTTGTGTATATGGGGTCTATATTACCATATTGAACGGTAAAAATGTTGAATGCTCACATGAGCAAAAACGGATGAGAATGAACTTGTGTTTTTGGGGTAGCGGTACAGTGAGGATTGGAATATTTGCCCCTTCCTCACTGTAGTGCAACCTCAAAGTTGGAATATATATTTAGCGAGGGGTGTGGAGGACGCAGCCCCCCACAATAGCAAGTTTGTTCTTGTCCGTTTTCGCTCATGTGAGCGTTTGACATTTTTACCATTCAATATGGTAATATAGACCCTTATATATTAGTTGATGTGGCAGTTCTAACCAATTTAGGCTTTTTAGTGCTATACAGTGGTGGATTCTGAAACAGTTATGTGCTGCAAATTTAGCAACTTTGTTATATGAGATTAGTAAAGATGGGAGCACCATAAAGAAGAGTTGGGAGGAGATAAGTAATGTCAAGTGTAGTTTTAGTTGCATCAGTGAGAAAGTTTTTGGCTGTTTACAGCATCCCTAGTTTTTGATTAGTTTTTCTTATGCAGTTTTATATATGCAGTTAGAATGTAAGATTATTATGCACTATCACTTCTAATAGTACTTCCGCGGTGGTGCAGCGGTAGCGTTGTTGCCTCACAGCAAGAGGCTCTCCCGTTCGATTCTCGGCTGCAGTGCAGGGAGTGCCTTCTGTGTGGAGTCTGCATGTCCTCCCTGTGGTTGGGTGTGCGTTCGAAAGACATGCGTAAATGGGCGTACCTTCGTTGAAGGTTGAACATCGAGCTAGCACCTCGACGTTCATGAAAATCTACTGCCAATCATTAGCGGACCGGAGTTCCGCTGTGGTGACCCCTAACCGGGAAAAGCCGAAAAACAACAACAACTCCTAATAGTTTGCTATGAGAAGTGACTTCAATAGTTGTATTATCAAGAGAGAGAGAGAGAGGACTTTAATTTTTGTTTTTCATGAGAGAGGGACTTTGGGAAAAAAGTAGTAGTTTGGTCTTTTTTGGGTTGAGCATGAGTTGTGAGTTATGAAGCCATATTTCAGTGGCTGTTAAAGCTTCCTGAGTAATTTTTTTTGGACAACAACAGTTAATAAAATAAAAATACAATGAACACCATGAGCTTTAGCAATTTCAGTGCTAGCATGTAATGTTCACATCTGGTACCTCGACAATTAGCCTTCAGTTGATAACATGCTTTAAAACAGCACCATTTATAAACCACACTCACCCTATTGATCCAGAAATAACAAATTAACTCTTAAAGAGCTACAAACATCTTTCCACTTCTAATCAAATGGTTCAGTAAATAAATAAATATTTCCATCAATTACTAAACTTTATAAATATTCATAAATATTTAAATACACTTTTCATTTTATTACATTATATATTTTTAACATTTAAATTCATACTTTCATTTTATTCTTCTGCCTGAATGACCATCCTTTGGCCTCCTTCAAATTTTGTCTTGAAGTCAAACTGACTTCAAGATTCAACCCTCTAGGATACAACATTCAATTTAGTTGTATTTCATGTGGTGTAGTGTATATTTTGAGGTGTGCTTGCAGGAGTCCAAAATGGTATATAAGGCAAACAAAACGGAAGGTTACAATCAGGGTGTTGGAAAATTTGGGTGATATCCACAATAAAAATAGGAATTGTTCTGTTGCTGGACATTTCTTCACTGCACATGGGGGCTCCAACAAAACATTATTTTTTAGTGTGTTAAGCTGACCAGTCATGTACAGAGGGGGTGATCAGGTCAGTAAGTTGTTGGAAAGTAGGATGATTTTGAATTTTAGAATATTGTATCCTAGAGCATTGAATCTTGAACTCAAGTAGCGTGTGGCACTATTAATTAGTTGTGTGAAACCATATAAGTTCATGTTACATGTACGGAAGTTAGAGTTTATGTCCAACCAATTGATATTCACATCCACTAGTAATATTTTTTCTTGTGGAAATGTTACAGATATCCAGTGTAGGATATCTTCCAGTATAGCTATATTGTCACCAGGAGAGACATAAAAGACAGTAATGCATATTTGTTTATAAGTGTTTATTTTGAGGAAAGCAATAAGCAGCTCTGATGAACTGAATTTCTTATTGGTTTGCTGTAAGGGGAAATGTGGTAGGTATTGGGAAATATTAGAGCAATACCACCACCTTTCATCTTTATACAGTCATTACAGTTGGCATTATAGCCAGGAGAAATAACTTCAGATATAACTTCAGAGTCATAGGTTCATAGGTTCATAGATTAGTACTAGGCTAACTGCCCTTGTAAGCCTAGCTAATTATCCCCTGTGAGATTCAAACTCTGTACGTTGTGTTTGTAAGGCAAACACCTTAACCATTAGGCCACCCTCCCAACCCCATTTATGCTGGGTTTAAGGCAAATTAAGCCAACTTTCAGTTACAGCGAAAACATCAGGCTTATGTTGGGTTATTCAGGTATGTAGTTCATCAGTTTCATTTCTTACACTTCTAACATTTATTGCAGCAAAAATCAGATCAACAGGGTTGGAGATTGGGTGTTGCTGGGTTACAGAAGTGTGTGGCAGAGAATTACCTTTTTATATGATCAGCCACTGGGTCATATTCATACTTATTGACATATTGACTATTCATATTATGAATCCTGCTACCAAAGATGAGAGAGAGAGAGAGAGAGAGAGAGAGAGAGATAGAGAGATCATAGGTTCATAGGTTCATAGGTTGGTACTAGGCTATCAGCCCTAGGGCCTATACAAGCCTAGCCATAACAATTCCCTGGCTATTTCTTCCCACACTATTTACTTCCCTGGACCCCTGTCTAGCAGGGCAACTGACATGATCCCCAGGGTGAATTTCCTTTCTCCCATCCAGTCATCAAGGTTCCTTTTGAAGAGGCCCAGAGAGGCACTCTGCTTGACATGTATGGGCAATCTATTCCAGAGTCTGGGGAGTCTCTGGGTCAGGAACCTATCCCTCCAGCATGTTTTGTTTATTGTGATGACAAGGTTTAGATCCCTGGAGGGTGTGGCTCTGAGTGATTGGGATTTCTTTAAGTGTAGCATGTCCAACAGCTCTGGGTTTGACATGGCCTTGTATGTTAAGCAGAGATCGCCTCTGAGTAGACGATATGCGACAGAGTAACAATTGATGTTTTTTTAATTTATTTGAGGACCTGCATCACCCTGTTGTTGCCCAGTCTCATGAGGGTGAATTTGGTGTGCCTAACTGTGTAGTCACCAAAACTATGACCTTGCCATAGCTAGATTCAGACTTTGTGGATCATAACGCTTTAGGTTTACAGCCCTGGTGACCCTTCAAGGCAGCATACATATGTATGGAACTGTCTGTGGATTTCTTAAATACCACGGTATACGTTAAGGTAGTGATGGTTGTGCAGGATGTGGGTATGATGCTAAGCAACCATAGCTTGATGTTTGCAATTAGATATCATCTTAAATAAATATTTATACCTCTCACAGATTGCATCAGTATTGGGGAACAATAATGGGGTATCAGTAAGCATGAAACAATTGATGTTTTTTTAATTTATTTGAGGACCTGCAGGACCATGGCTGTGAAATGTATGGCTGTAATCACTGCTTCCATGTTCTGTGATATGACACTAGTAATTCAGTGTTTGTGGGCTTTGTCTGTCTTCTGTTAATTTATGTGATTGTGGATTTATATATATATATATATATATATATATATATATATATATATATATATATATATATATTATACATACATATATGTATTTAATTAAGTGTGTTGTGGGAACAAAGCCCTTTCCCCCCACCTCGAAGCTGAATAACATTGTGAACAGTTTGCAATAATAGAATTGTACTGTAGTGTGCTGGTGGATAATGCTCTGCATTTTCAATAAGGCAGGCTTTGCTTGCTTGCATTCTTGACAGATGCACTATTTTCATAAAATGCAGTAAAACCAGGTTGTGCCTCCTGCATAGGCAGTAGAATAAGTGTTGCTGCAGCTGGAATGTAGGAAACTTCATGAAATGTATTCTTGTCAGTTATGTTCTTCAGTGTCTGGGGCTTGCATTTCAAAAGGCTTGGGTGAAGAATCAGATACTGAATCGAACCACTGAATTTCTATCAAGTGCTTTATTCCTTAATTTGATTCCTTGTTACTCTCCAATCCACTAATATACTTGCTAAGATTCTGCAGTTATAATTTTGTCAAAAAGAAGACACTATATAACTTAATGCACAGTTTCCTCACTCAACTACACATTTTCTTTCTTTCAATGTCTATTCTTACTGTCTGTCTGTTTTCACTACGTCTGCCTCTCAGATACATTGAATGAAACTATTGTCACTGTCAGTGGTGTAACAGGTAGCACACTTGCCTTTGGTGCAGAAGGCTGGGGTTTCTTTTCCCACAACGGACAGATGCATTGTTGACACTGCAGTGCAGTATATGGGAGTGCTACATTCTTGAATGTGCTGTTGTTCAGATGAGATGTTAAACCAAGGTCCCATTTGTCTGAACTGGTGGTAGCGCAGATGGATATGAAAGATCCTATGGCATCTTTTGAAAAGAGTAGGGGTCCTTTATTTATATATATACAAAAGAGAACTCTTATTTACAACATATTTACATATTTACAAATATTTACAAATGTACATATAGATATGCAAATATATTTAGACATGTTCATAATTGTCCTTACAATCATACTAAATGTTCATCCCTATTAGACCCCCAAGCTTTTTTCTAGAACCACCAAATTATTTACTTAATATTGTTGCTAAAATCCATTTGCCATTAATCATAATTTCATTTATTTTTTCATTCCATATAACTTATACACCATAAAATAACTTTTTATCTATTCTTTCAACATATTTACTTCTATTTATATAATATCCATATTTAATCATATCAATGTTTATTTTATCCACTTATTTTATATCTTTGAAAAAAATCTTCTTTACACAGTTTTCCCCATAACTTTTTTACTCCATTACAGTGGTTTCTTCTTTTTGACAATGTAAACATATTCTATTGTTTTTCTTTTTGTATGGCATATTTCTATTACTAGTCTCAACAAAAATCTTGACATTCTGCTTTCTTATTACTCCATTTGTTTCTTATTTTTGTAGCTTTATTTTTTATCTGTTAAATTTTACCATGGTTTTACATAGTAATGTTTTATCATGACTTTCTTATACCATACTTTTCTTTCTATTTCTATATCACCCATTTTTATTTTCAACAAAAATATTTTTCTTGGTAATGTTTTATTTTTTCATTTACATACTCTTTCTCTCTTTTACTCTTTTTTGCTGTACCCCCCAGATTTATCATATTTATATTTTTATAATTTTACTACTAATCTCACATTTTTTTCATTTATCCACTGTAAACCTTTGTGCAAATTTAATGTAGCAGCATATACCACTGGATTAAATTAACTCTAAACCCCCTTCCTCTTAATTTGTATACAAAACTCCTCTTTTTACTGGGTTTAATTTAGAACCCCATATAAATGAAAAGAAATATCTGCAATAATTCCATTTCAAATACTATTGGGTGCATAAATACACTTGCTAAGTACACTGTTTTTCCCATTAGTACTGAATTTATCAAATAAACCCCTTTTCTAAATGATAATTTATATGTTCTCCAGAAAAAGACAGGCTTGTTTTATATTTTCTATTGTTTTTTCTCAGTTAACAGAGACATTTCATTAACTGTAAAATATATACCCCTATTTATTCAACATCACCTAAACCTTTACTTTTCTCTTTATTTAAAGCCATCACTATAACCTCTAGACACTCAGTTGTGCAATTCATTACTTCTTTTATCTATTTTTTGCAATTATTATAGTGTTATCTACATATGTTAATAGGACTAGAATTCTTAACTCCTCAGGTGTTATATACCCAGCCTCCTTCATTTTGTAATTAATTTCACATCCAATCATATTCATAATTAATGCAAAGAGTATATAATTCACTGGGCATCCCTGGTTTACACCACTCTTCATATGCACTTCTTGGTTTAATCAGACATTTACAAGTATTTTTACTTTATTCTTACTATATGGTGACATACACAGTTTCCCAACTTTTTCGCTTATATTATATTCTTTAATTATTATCCATAATATTTCATGTCCAACTGTATCAAATGTCTTATTAAGGTCTCCTATAATTATTTTTGCTCCTTCTTTTCTATTCATAATATCATCCACAATTTTTCTATTATTAAAAATTCTTGACAACCCTTTCCTTTTATATATGTATATATATATATATATATATATATATATACTATCTTCCATAATATTTTCCATTTTATTTTCAAATTTCTTTTGTGTTATTTTCATAAAGATCTTACAATCATTATTATTCAATAGTATCAATCTCCAGTTTTAATTGCCTTTTATCCTCCTTCTTCCATATGAATTTAAGTATTCTAATACATAATTATTTATATATAAATCCTTCAATTAACCAGTCATTTAAATCTTTAAAAAATATTCTTTTTTTCCCTATCCCTTAATATTTTATATATTTCATTCCCTATTCCATCTGGTTCTACAGCCAAATCTATATTTACATGTCCTAATACTTTATCTAGCTCATATGAAGAAATCTCCAAATGCGTATTCTCTTTTTTTGTTAACTTTTTTACTTTCCATGTTTTTCACAACTTTTTTCTTTAAACATTTCTCATATATATTGTACTATACTATTCATAATGTTTTCTTGAGTTCTTTCTATTTCTCTCTTTACATTTTTTTATTTCTCTCATTATGCTACAATTTTCCTTTATTGATCTGCTTAAGCAGCATGACAATTCTTTTCTTTTCCTTATAAAAAATATATTTACTTAAATAACAATTCTTGTATTTTTTCCTGATTTCTTTCATATAATTCTTTTTCGTTGTCAAAGTTCTTTCGGTACTTTTCTGTTATCAGGGCAACAGTTATACCACGGTAGAAGGCTCTCACAATACTGACACAGCTGCTGAGTTTGTGCATTGTAATAGCGTTGTGCAGGGTAAGAGATTTCTTACTGTATGAAGTTGACAGGTATATCTTTGTGCAAGACAGTCCCTATTGTGTGTCCTTACCACACCACCGCAGTTTTAGGTGGTGAACAGTTGATTGTATTGCCTTCAAACTACTCTCCTTCCGGCAGTCTCCATGAAATTTCACAGATCAGCACCCATCAAAACTGCGTTAACGCTGCAGCAAGTACTTTATTATCCCTGCAATAAGTGTTGTGCCTAAAAGGAATTTATTTTAAATGTTCCCCAAACGCCACTACCCCAATATTCCTCCAACAGCAGGCAACCAACCTATCACAGTATGACGCTCTGAGCATCACTCTCGTTGGTTAACCAAGTTTCTACAATTTTTTTAAAGTACTGTGACAAACAGTCAAGAAATTATCAAAAATGGATACTTCTTTAATGATGCCACAGACATTTCAAATAAAGGATTTGGTTCACGACAAAGCGCAACTTCTAACAGATTCTGTCTATCACTAAGGTGCACCATGCTTTTTGTGTTCAAAATGGAGACCGGGCAGCAAGTGCAATCCCGAAATTCCCCACGTGTTTTGCAACCATTATTCTAGCTGCGCACAAAAACTTCACAGTGTCATGTGCACTTTTCTTGACTGATTCTGTTTGCACTTGTGCTAAAGTTAACAGTGGAAGGCTTGGATAATATACACTCTGCAAAGTTAAGAGTTGGCTAGTGACAGATTTAACAGAATGACGTGAGATTGTGTAGCAAGACACACAAACTCATATGCCTTTCTGCGGCATACTTAAGCGATGCTTAATAAAGAAAGCACCATCTTCGAGGGATAGGTTTTTCATACTCAAAAATCCTGCTTTGCACTAGGTTCAATGTTTTTTTTTCACATTTCAAAATAAAAAAAACAAAACTGCTTCTGGGCTAACAGCTGTGTGATGATTGCGTGCATCTGCTACCGCGTTACATCTGTTGCCCCAATAACGGAAAAGTACCGTTCTTTCTATCATTATGGACTAAATCTTCCAATTTGTCATTATATGTTCTTTTATATTTTTTTCTTTCTCTACTTTTCTCATATCATATTGCCACTGTAAAAGCATTTTTTATATTTTCCTTAAATATCATTCACTATTCAGACCAATTTTTATAAAATGTTCTCATAGTAATATGAGCTTTTCATAACTGTATTACTAATATATTTCCTTCTTCATTCCATGCTTTCTCATTTATCCTTCTTATTCATCTGTCTACTTTATATATTGTTTTCCATTAACTCAAGCCATATTGCAAGACTGTCAGAAAATCCTGTTTCAGTTACCTCCCCTTTTTCTTTAACTAAACCTTCTGATACTATAAAATAGTTTATTTTAGTTCTATGCATAACTTCTAACATTTTTATCATATCATTTCATTTCTTTTTATGCTTGCTTCTTAAATCACAATTAAAGTATTTATCACTACACAGTCTAAAAAGCTCATGAAAAAAGCTTTCCCTTTCTTTATAATTATAATTTTACATACTTATTCTTTCCATTTTAAATCTACAATAATTAATCTTCCCATTTTTGCTAAAGTTATATTTGATATCTTTATTGTGTTTTTACAGAATATGGCTGTTCTAGAACATCTCTCATTTCCCAAATGTCAGATTATCTTTCATCCCCATAGTTTCTCTGTAGTCTTTCTTCATTTGTTAAAAATATTGTGTTTTCTAATATAAATATGTCTAAATCACATGTATTACCCCCTCCAATATCCTGTTCTTCTTACTATATTCTGAATGTTATTCACATTTACAGAAAGTACTCTAAAATTGTTATTCTCCCTTTTACTTTAGATTCGTGGTTTCATACCTAATTATTATGGTAGCTGCATTAATGGATCATTTTAAGCCACTTTAATTTCATTCCCAAAGGTGAGAATCAAAACACTGCATGTTGTGTCAATGAGTCTAACACTTTAACTATTATACCAACCCCCAGCCACTAGCTGTATTTATTCTTTTTCTTCAACTTCTTTTTTCTTTAGAACTTGTCCCTTTAAATTTTTTTCTGTATTTTACCCTATTTTACCCTTTTACCAACAGAATTATTTTTTTAATTAACTCCTAATTTGTCTTCCTCACTTACTTCAATGCCTTCTTCTATGTCCCCTTTATTATTTTTTCTCATTTACATTTTCTCTTCTATTTCTACTACTTCTGAAATTTCTTCTCTGTTTTCTTTTTTCTTATTCTTATTTTACAATCCATCCATAAATGTCCAATTTTGTTACATTTATAAAATTTAAATTCACATTTTTCCATCATGTAAGTTGGGTGCTGTCATTCACTCCCCAGATGATGTTAACATACTGCAAGAGGGGCTCACAGCAACAAATGACTGGTGCCAAATTCATGGCCTTATGTTAAACACAAAAAAATGTATTATCATACAATTTGGCAAAAACATGGCCCCTATTGATTACCACATCAACGGCAATGCCCCAAGCACACAACCTGTGATGAGAAACCTGGGTACTCAGGTTGACAACAATCTCACATTTGACCATCATGTAGCGATAGTGGTCAGAAAAGCCTTTTACTTGGTTCATCTCATAAGTAAAGGGATTGCATCCAGGAAAAAAAGGAGGTTATTACCTCTCTGTACTCCTCCTTATTAGGCCTATAATTGAGTATAACACCCTTTTTGGTATGTCAATCTCCAAACACCTGCACTGACTGGAAAGGCCACAGAAATAACTCACAAAGAGAAGCCATGGCCTCCAACACCTGTCCTATGCGGACAGGCTCAAATCACTATCATTCTACTTGGTATCATACGGATTTCTCAGAGGTGACCTGTGTCTCGCTTTCAAGGCAATATGTCTACTAGAGATGCTCCATATCTGAAAGTCTAACTCCTCACGCATTACCTGCTCAAAAGGCCTAAATATAATATACAACAACAACAAAACCTGCTGGAGAGACAGGTTTGTCTCACAGACGCTGCCCCATCTCTGGAATAGACTTACCATACATGTCAAACAGAGCACCTTGCTGACCCTCTTCAAGTGCAACCTTGATGACTGGATGGGAAGCCACAAATCTGTCCCAGGGAGTTCCACCTTTGTCCCTCATTGACAGGGGCAACAGGTGTTGACTGAGGTTTGGGCCATTTTAGAGATTTAGCCCAGGAAATTAAAATAAAGTGCAGACTACAAAATTGGTATTACAGCATGACAGGAAAGTAAGAGAGTCCATAAACGTATAATATAAATTAATTCTGAAATGGTAAAGATAGGGAAGGAGATGAGATTTTGTCATTAGTAATTTAGTAGAGAGGTAAAGAGATACAGGTATTAGTAGGGAGAATAAAAGTATGTGAGAAATTAGTTGTGCCTATCTGCTAACAGTATATCAGTTTGGACATGGTAAAAGGGTGGTAGGGCAGAAAGTTGAATATAAAGTGTTTTACATACTTATTGCCTACTCCATTAAGATTTTTTTTGTCATAAGCTCAGAAGACTGTGTCACATGTTTTAAATCTGTGAAATGTAATTCTTTCTTTGCGGGGGGGTGGCTGTAGACTGTAGATAATTTAATACAGCAGCATACACCTATAACATTATCTAGCTTATTTCTTAAATTTTATCTCCAGTTTCTTTAGATTCTTCAGCAAAAAGGTGCTATTATGAATGTTCTGAGTTCCAACTTTTAAAACAGATGTTTGGAATATTATAAATCATCAAAATAAATATAATTTATGTAAGCAGCTGTATAATGGTGTTGTGAATAGACTGCCTAATGTTTACAGCTCCTGTACTGTAATGGTCAGTACTTCTCATTCTGCATGTACAGCAGTGTTACTGATTATAGGTTCATAGGTTCATAGGTCAATACTAGGCTATCTGCCCTAGGGCATTTATAAGCCTAGCCAGAGTGTATTTGGCTTCCACCTCCCTATTAGATTTGCCTACTGTGCCTCTGTAAAGTAGGTCACAGAAGGTACCCTTTAAGATTAGTTTACTGTGCCTCTGTCTAGCAGGGACACAGAAGAGATCCCAGGGGTGAATTTGCGATTTCCCATCCATGCGTCCAGATTTCGTTTGAAGAGGGTCAGCGAGGGGCTATGTCTAACATGAATTGGGATTATATTCTAGAGTGAGGGGAGCCTCTGGGAAATGAATCTGTCCCTCCAGCATGTCCTATTTATTTTTGTGCTGAGGTTTAAGTCACTGGAGCGTGTAGCTCTAAGGGACTTGGATTTTTTGAGGTAGAGCATGTCCATTAATTCTGGGTTTGACATGGTTTTGTACGTCAGGCATAGATCGCCTCTGAGTAGGCGGTAAGCAACTGAGTAGAGCTGGAGTTTCTTTAGTTGAGCTGCATAGGACATCTGTTTGTAGCCCATGATCCTCTTGGTGAGGTACTTTTGGGGTCTCTCCAGTTGCTGCAGGTGTCGGGTAAGGTACATCCCAAAAGGGGCATTGTAGTCAATTATGGGCCTGATGAGTGATGAGTAGAGGGGCACAATGACCTCTCTTGATCTAGATGTGAACCCTTTCATGATAAGGTGGGCTATATAGAAGGTCTTTCTAACCACTTTGGCAACGTGATTATCAAAGGAGAGATTACTATCTACGTTGGTCCCCAAATCTCTAATTACTTCTTCCGTACTTAATGGATTACCACCTATGTGGTAATTTGTGGGCACCTTGTTTTTCCCAAAGGGGATGACTATGAACTTTTTAGCATTTAGCTTGAGGCCGTGGCTCTGGCACCAAACATTCATCTCTGTGAGACCCTTTTGGAGGATGCTTGTGTCAGCTGGAGAGTCGATTATGTCCCCCAGTTTGCAGTCATCTGCGAACTTTGTCAGCCATAATCCCCCCGTGTTAGCCTGAACCTCAGAGAAGTATATACTGAACAAGAGAGGTCCCAGAACTGAGCCCTATGGGACGCCATTTGTAACTGGTTTGGCTTTGGACATGGCACCTGCGATTCTGACCATGTGGGTTCTATCCCTGAGCCAGTTTGCAACCCATCTTGTGATATAGGGGTTGATATTTAAGCTGGTAAGCTTATTTATGATGCCCGAGTGGGGTATTGTGTCGAAGGCTTTTGCGAGGTCCAGGTAGGCTGTGTGGACTATCTTGCCCTCATCTATGGCTTTGGTAACTGTTTCAAAGAAATCAACTAGGTTTAAGAGGCAAGATCTGCCCTTAACAAAGCCGAATTGAGTAGGGTCCAGTGTCTGGAGGGTCACAATGTCTTTGTTTATGAGTTCCATGATAATACGCTCCATAGCTTTACAGACCAGACTAGTCAGGCTTATGGGGCGATAGTTCCCGGGGTCCGTTGTGGCACCACCTTTGTGGAGTGGGACCACTGTAGCTGTATGCCATTCTTTGGGTACATATCCTGTAGTAAGGCTAAGTTTGAACAGTGACTTAATGTGAGGGTTCAGTTCTTCTTGGAGCATGTGTAAGACACAGCCTGGTACACCGTCCGGTCCCATAGATGCTGTGTTTTTTGCTTTGGAGAGGGCAGCTTTCACCTGTGCATCTGTGATGTCAGGGAGGTTACATTCAGTTGGGATAGGCATTTGCTCCTTTGGGGGGGAAAGGGGGGAGAAGTTTACACTGAATCTGTCTGCCAGGATGTTGGCTATGTCTGTAGGTTCGGTATATTTTGTACCGTCATGCAACAATTCAGAGCATATCTGGGAGTTTCCACCCATATTCCTGACATAACTAAAGAAGGCCTTGTGATTATCTTTAGTGTCTAGGGCAATTTTTCTTTCGAAACTGGCCTTTGATGATTTTATGAGGGATCGAAGTTTCTTGCTAATACTGATCAGGGATGCCTTCCCTTTTTGGGATTTTGCTCTGTCATGTAGTAGCTTACTCCTTCTGTTGTATAGCTTATTTATGGCCGGGGTCCACCAGACAGGTCTCCTGTTTTTGGAGGAGTGAGTCTTGGTTTTATTTGGGATAGCACGATCCATGCATTCCTGCAGGTGCTCATAGAATGCATTTGTAAAGGATTCTGCGGATTGGGCTGTATTATCCTCTGGCCCAGGTGCTTTGAAGGATTCCACCTCAGTCTTGAGAAGTGCAAAGGTGGCTTTTGAGAAATTCTTTACAGTGATTTCTTTGGCTGGGGGTGGGGACGGGATATGGATGTCCAGGGAAATTTGTTTATGGTCTGATCTTACCAATGAGGGGTTTACCTCTGGTGTGAAACATAGAGTCCCCGTGTTGGTGATGACCAGGTCCAATATGTTGTTCCCTCTTGTGGGAGTGGTGACCAGTTGTTCCATCGTGTTAGAGTTTATAAATTCAAGGAAGTGTTGGGTGAGGGTGTTTGGGCTTGAGTAGTTTTCCCAGTCAATGTTTGGGTAGTTGAAGTCACCCAATAACATAGTGTTTGAAGAGACCTTCATATTCTCCAGTGTTCTCAGGAATGCCAAGTGGGGTTCCTGTAATAGGGAGGGTGTTCTGTAGCAGGCTACAAACTGAAAGGCAGTTTTGCCTGCTGTTAGTTGCACATGGATGGTTTCCGATGCTTCGTGCAGTGCCACTAACCTGGAGGTGTAGGTATCTTTGAGGAATATAGATACTCCCCCTCCTTTTGTGTTTCAGTCCGAGTTTCGGGGCTAAAATGCATGGTATGAGTTATAACCTGGTAGTGCTGGGGTGCTGTCGGGAGCCTTGAGCCAGGTTTCTGTTACTGCACAGACATCGATTTTCTCCATACAGAGGAGAGCCTCGAGTGCGTGCATCTTGAGGTTTAGACTTCTGGCATTGAGTAGCATTACCTTTAGTTATTTTATCCTTGGGTTGTCTATGGAGGTGGGTTTGTCCTTTGAGCATTGCCTAAAAAAGGCACTATGGGGGAGGCAAGAGCCCTGGCCAGTATATGAAAGCCTAAGGGTGACAGGTGCAAGCCGTCCCTAGCGAAGCAATATGGCTTGTCAAGCATGTCATCCCAGGCTGACAGACACTGGATCCCCTTTGAATGACACCAATACTTTTAGCCAATTGTTGAAACTGATCATTTTGTCTTTATACTATGGCATCATTCTTGGTGAAGGCAAGATGCTACTCAAGGTCAGGGTCATACCAACCTGGGCTACATGATCAGAGAGCTCCTCTATGTCTCTTTTCATGTAGTCCAGGGAGGTACGTCTCAGGTCATTCACACCAGCATGGACAATGATGGAGTCATACTTGTACTTGCTTTGGAGTGACCTGAGTGCTTGCGTTATGTGGCGGATCCTGGCACCCGACAGGCAGCTTACAGTGACCTTCTCCTTGTTCAGTCTGGTGAGCGGGATGTCAGTGTGCCAGACAATAAAGTCCCCTATAACAAGTGTATTTGGTGTGTTGTTTGGCCTTAAGGGCTGTGACTGTGGGGCACACTGATTTTGTGAGATATGTGATTCGTGGGTATTGTTGAGGGGTGGCTGTTGCTTGGATATCTGCTTAGGAGGTCTTTGCTGTTTAGGCAGATTTTTATTTAGAGCCTCCAAGTATGTTTTTGTGTGTTTATGTGTTGGGTATGCAGATGCAATAGGTCTGTGTGAGACTGGATTTGTGGTGCGGGTGGTTACCTTTTCATCCAGACTGACTGTGCCAGTCTTGGGTTGAGAGAGCTCTGCCTCCAGTTTGGCTGTATAACTGCATCTCTCACATGTATTAGAGTTTGTTGGAAGGAGGAGAGGGTTGTCTGTGTACATAAGGCAATTATAACATTGCCTCAAAATTCCCAGATTCACCAGCTGGACTGGAGAGTAACCCTGAAACTGACCCTTGGACATACCAGATTAGTATAGGGAACTGTTTTTTTACTGATCAGATTAGGGAAGGGAACTGATTTTTCACTTGATCAGGAAGGACCAATCGGGAGCCTAATACTTATGAGAAGTCAAGGAGGGTGTAGTGCTTTAGTTAGTTAGTGTTTCCTTATAAGTGCTGAGCAAGTGCAGGGCTTTAGAAAGAGAATAGAGTGATTACTTTGAGAGTTTGAACAGTTCTAAGGGAAAAAGTGAAGAGCAGACTTTGTGGAGCCTGGAATAGTTTAAACCTGTTTAGGCGGCGCTGCTCGACACTGCTCAGTGTGCAAAACCGTGCAAAAAGAGAGTTGTAAGGTTTTAAGAGAGCGAGATCAAGGAGTTTAGCATTGACCGAAAATGACCTATAAAACTACAGCTTCTAGGCAGCAACCACTCCTACAGGGACAGGCATGCTGTTCAGTGTTAACCACTGCCACTGGTGAACACAGAGACTTCCCTTTAACCCAAGCAAGCACTGGCCTTCTAGAAACTTCTGAACAGTTCAGAACAGCAAATCTGTAACTGAACTTTCTTAACTTTCAGAAAGTGGGAAAAAAGCAAGAGTTTTTTTTTTTTTTTTTTTGTTGTAGTTTAAAGGTAGCAGAGATACACAAGCAGAAAATATTCACAACAGTGCAATAAATGACCCCACACTTGAGTGCTAGGCCAAAATCAGGTAAAATGCAGTTTTTAGAGAAAAAAACGATTTTAAATTAAGTGCAACACAGGAAATGCAGTAAACAGGCTCTAGATGTGTTCCAAGTACTGTTACTGTTACAGATATAAACTTTAGCAAGCTGGAAAATGCCAAAAAGTAGGCAGCAAAGCAGTAAAACTTAACAAAAATCAGAAGAAAATACTAAAAATCACAAAAGTGGCTCCTTTTCTTCCCTCAGCATTTTCTCCCCTTGGCAGGTGTGTCAGCAACAACTAGCAAGCCTGGAAAGATGCCAAAACCACGAGGCAGCCGGGTTTTAAGAGAGAGAGATCAAGGAGTTTAGAATTGACCCAAAATGGCCAATAAAACTACAGCTTCTAGGCAGTAACCACTCTTACAGGGACAGGCAGGCTGTTCAGTATTAACCACTGCCACTGGTGAACACAGAGACTTCCCTTTAGCCCAAGCAAGCACTGGCCTTCTAGAAACTTCCAAACAGTTCAGAACAGCAAATCTGTAACTGAACTTTCTTAACTTTCAGAAAGTGGGAAAAAAGCAAGATTTTTTTTTTTCTTTTTTGTTGTAGTGTAAAGGTAGCAGAGATACACAAGCAGCAAAATATTCACAACAGTGCAATAAATGACCCCACACTTGAGTTCCAGGCCAAAATCAGCTAAAATGCAGTTTTTAGAAAAAAAAATGATTTTTAAATTAAGTGCAACACAGGAAATGCAGTAAACAGGCTCTTGATGTATTCCAAGTACTGTTACTGTTACAGATATAAACTTTAGCAAGCCGGAAAATGCTAAAAAGTAGGCGGCAAAGCAGTAAAACTTAACAAAAAATCAGAAGAAAATACTTAAAATCACAAAAGTGGCTCCTTTTCTTCTCTCAGCGTTTTCTCCCCTTGGTAGGTGCTTCAGCAACAACTAGCAAGTCTGGATTTGATGACAGCAAGCCTGCATTTGATGACAGTGTGGGTCAGGACTCGTAGCTCTCAACCAGTACAATTTGGGTAGAGCACTGATTACATTTAATAGCGTCTTCATTGTCAAAAGAGTTTATTGTCCTCTTGTTTGAAGTCAGGAATATACTTCAGTGAGTCACTGTGCCTTCTACGCAAATGTATAAGCAAATTGCTAAATACTAGACCATTTACCCTTTAGTGATGGCCAAAATTACTAGTTACTTTTCTGGGACAGGATGCCTTATAAATAAACCACCAAGACTGAGCGAGGATGATCCAAATCTCACAGTTTGTAGTGACACTATTAGGATGGTGTCTACACTGTCTTCGCCAAATGCTGCTTGTGCTTCAAGCAGTAATGTTGCAGATGAGCCAGATGGTGCTATGGAGGTGGAATCCTTACAAAGTATTGCTTCTGCTTCATGTAGTAATGTCATTCATGAGGCTGCTGGTGACACAGACTAGTCTGACTGCTGGACTTTGGACCAAAAAAATTACTACTGCAGTAAGTACAGCAGGCTGCCGATTCGCAGTAAAAACTTGGATGTAAAATGTGCCATAGTGTGGGGGGGTCTTGGGGTAGAGACTAAGAAGGGTCTCAAAATTGCAAAGGAATGGACCAATGACTTGACAACTTCCTTTGGTGAAAGTCAACAACAACAGTTAACATCCCTGTGAAAAAAAAATATTTGACCACAAGGAATCTGTGAGTCACAAAGCTGCCACAAAGCTTCTTGAAGAAGCAGACAAACAGATTCTGGACCAGATGGTTTGGAAGGCCTAGGCAAAAGAAAAAACTGTCACAATGAACGTTTTTTGTACTGCCTATAAAGTGGTGAAAGAAAACCAAAGCTTTTATAATTTTGAGTCTGAAATTGATTTACAACAACTAAATGGAGTTGATATGGGATGCATTCTTCATTCTAGTAATGCATGCATCAACATTGTTAATCACATAAGTGATGAAATGAGAAAAATTCTTACAAAACAGATTGTCACATCCAGTAGCAAAATATTATTAATTATTGATGAGTCAACAATGTTGAGCAGCAAATCAATGCTCATTGCTTATGTTTGTACCTGTCTTGCTGACAGCGGAATGAACTCAGCAGTAAATTTATTTTTGGACTTAATTGAATTGCAAAACATATCAGAAGGGATTTTTAATTGTTTGCTTGAGTGCCTTAAATCTCATGGTTTAACAGAGAATTACTTGAAATGTAACTTGGTTTGTGTTGCATGTGATGGTGCAGCCATTATGCTAGGATGTAAAAGTGGTGTTAAGAAGCTAATGACAGACAAGTTTCCATCAGTTATCTTTTGGCACTGTATGAATCACAGATTGGAACTCTCTGTTGGGGATGTAATCAAACAAGTTTCAGGCATTAACAGATTTAAGGTGTTCCTTGATAAGCTGTATGTGCTATACCATTCCTCACCAAAAAATAACAGAGAATTACAGATGTGTGCAAAAGAGCTGGACACTCAGATGCTAAAAATTGGTCAGATTTTAAGCACACGATAGGTGGCATCAAGTTACCGTACCATGTCTGCAGTTTGGGAAAAGTATGAAATTCTGGTCAAACATTTTGAGGAAGCTAAACAATGTCCATCACATGATCGTACGGAACAGTGTATGTATGAGGGTTTGCAAAGAAAAATCATGTCAACAGAGTTTGCGCTAGATCTTGGCCTAATGTGCGACGCCCTTCAAGAACTTTCAGAATTAAGCTTGGAACTGGAAGATTGCAACATCAATTTGTACAAAGCAAATGAAAAGATACAAATGTTCATTCAAGTTTTCAAAGAAAGGCAGATAAATCCAGGTCACTATTACGAGTTTGGTGCAATGGCTGTGCAAAATCTCCAGTTCAGCGGCGTGTTGCTTCACAGCAACGATTGCAAAAATGATCCTCCACTTGATACAACTGTGTTTTACACAAAACTTCATGAATCAATGTCTAGAAGGCTACTTGACTGTGACAATGCCACATTTGCCCAACAGGCACGCATATTTGATCAAAAGCAATGGCCCAAGGATGTACATAATCATTTAACCTTTGGAGAAAAGGAAATTAGGGGCATCTGTAGAAAACTATAGTTATCAGAAAGAGAAGCAATTTATGGATTCCGTCAGTATCGCATTGAAAAACAGTCCAAAAAACTGCAGCCACTATTGCATGCTCTTAGTTGTATTCCAGTTTCAATTGAGTGCGAACGTAGCTTTTCGCAAATGACTCTAATTGTTACTCCAATGAGAGCCTCGTTACTTACAAGAACTGTTTCCACACTTCTCTTCATACAATTGTTTGGCCCTCCACTCACGCTTCAATCCTGCAAGATACGTTAATTCGTGACTGTTACGAGGACGAAGATCGACGATTGACACTCAAAGCAAAGAACAAATTAGGGAGACTTCATTTGAGGAAAATATGCAAAAAGTTTGGAATTTTCTTTAAAACTCTATCAGCTTAAGGAATAAGGACTGATTGTTTTATGGGACTACATAACTTTTTTTGTAGGATGTAGAGGTCGTTATTAACTTGCAGTTGATATTCTTCAATTTTGGAAATTCTGTAAAGCACAATATTATGCAGTACTCATCTATGACATGATTTCTTCAGTAATTGACAATTAAGTGAGAGCAAGCAGTACTGAGTGCTTACTGCTTTAAATTTTCCATGTGACTGGGGCTCTTCACATTTCAGATCAATGTCTCTACCTTTTCATCTGAAATTGTCATCATTTGTGTCATTAATTATATGTCTGTCTCAGTGTGAATTATTGTGACTCTTTCCTGACAAATATGTGTGCTTTATGCTCCTAACACTCATTCTACCCTCTGTTCTCCACTTCCCAGACAACTATAGAATGAATACAGACAGCAGAAGCAATCATTTTCCTGTACTCTAAAGTCTTGAGGATGCCCATTCTTAGCATGAGAAATAGGACATGCATCTTAATTTCTTTGATCAATAATTTTGGAGAAAACAAGTAATGAGGGGCAAAAGCTGAAAATCAGGGATAATTTCTTAAATATTACTCTAATTCGCAAAAATGATTACAACATTGAAAATTTAGGTTATGATCTGGTCTCCAATCATAACCTCTTTATAATATTTTTCAGACATAGATGTCAAGGGGTGCACCTTGAGAGTAAAGCTTGACAACTGAATATTGGCATCCAATATTATCATAAAATTCACATGATGATGAAAGTATAACACTAAATATCTGGGACGGGACCACGACCATGTAAAGGGGGGGATCCAGACCCTCATCCTTCAGTATCAGTCTGTGAGTTGGCCACAAATATCTTTGTGCTGGCTTTGTTGAGACACTGCCCAGAAATGATATCAAAGCTTTTCAGTAATCCAGGCATCCAGCTATCTCAGTGAGATCCTTTCTTGGGTTCTGCGTAAGGACTAAACAATCATTCATAAGTACAGCCCTTACTATCCCACACAAGGATTGTCCATAAATGTACTGAAGGAACCTATTTAGGGGTTATACAGTCAAAAGAAAAAAGAATGAGAAAATTGACAACCCTAGCAAGTGCCCTTGTATAAACTAAAGGGACTAGACAATAAGCCATTACTTAAAGATATACTTGAGGAGGGGGGCGTCATTGCAAGTTAATCACAGATTAGGAGTCTATCTTCAAAGAACTATCTATAACCAAGTTGAAAACCTTCTCAAAGTCAACTAAAACTACCAGAGTAGGCTCAACTATCCCTTGCAGTCTTGACGTAATGTAGCACTGTCTTTAAGATATCCACAGTTTTCCAAATTAGTACAAACCCAGCCTGTGTGGGAAAGATAAATGTTGACAGAAGATATTTAATCTGCTGTGCTATGACTTTAACATATACATAAAGTTCCACATTAATAAGAGAAACCAGGCAATGGTTTGCAACCAGTGACCACTACGAAATCTTTCCGGGGTATAGAGATAACCATTATTATGGTAGATGCGCAAGAGAAGGTTAATCATCCTGCAAGTCTGGAAAGATCTAAAAATATTCAACAACCCATGGAAAATTTGACACAAGGCTTTTATACAGTTACCCCATCCAGGTCACAGGCTTCTCCACAAGGCATACCATCTATCACCTTGCACATCTCCCCTTGAGAAATTGTAGAGATAACTGTTAGATATTATGAATATAAGGCTAAAATTAATTCTGTTGTACATATGCTGAAAGATAAAGCATAGAATAAAACGTTTGCCTGAATATATGTATAGAGTTTAGCAATGTAAAATGTGCATTCATACTACATGTATAACAGACAGGCTTCTCTTCACAACATCAGAAAAGCCTAACAAAGCAATATTGGAAAGCAAGGATTACATGATTTTCTCATGTTTGCAGAACAAATATCTATTAACAGACATCCTTTTTTATAAACTCAGCAATATGTGATGTTTTTCCAGTAGGAACAGAACAGACGTTTCCTTTCATTCTTCTGTTATTCTGATTGCGTGCATTTGTGCATTTTCACATCAGCAGAACTGCTGACAGGACAATAGAAATGTCTAAAAACAGACATTATGTGACTTCCCACAGAAGGCCAAAAAACATACCAAGAGGAAATAACAATCTATGTGCGTGACTAGCACTCTATATAACAATTGTAGTAATTCAATTATGAGAGAAATGGACAGAGAGAGGTATTTTGTAGAAGTCATCATTCATATCTGTAATGAAGAAAAACTTTGTAAATATATGCTACAAACTAACAGAAACAGTACGTGTTGTTTGTTATAAAATAAGTTATCTGTAACTGCGCTTATAGCTGCAAAATATATTTTTTATCAGTGTGCAATTTGAAAGGCTTTGTGCTTTAAACAGACTACAGATGGAGTCATGCAAAGCTCTATGTCTCTGATTCAGCAGTAAACTGACTGTGTGTCTTAAGAAGACTTTGGATCCAGCACAGCATAGGAGCAGAGCACTCAAATTAAGATAATTTTTTGACAACGTTCCTAGCCTGTATCCAAAAACAGGGGGAGTGATTGGGTAATGTCTTGTATAAGGTCACTCCTGTAAAAGCACAGTAGCTAACGTTTATGTGAAGTACTTCAGATTTCTACAGTTTTCTACAGTTTGCAGCAGTACAGGTCATTAGATGTCTAAATTAGGTGAGACTGCATTGCAGGAAGATGAGCAGTTCCATACATTCTCCAGAAAAGGTGCAATACAAAGTTGTAAGACTGAAACTGCCAGTGCTGCTGTATCAACTTCACAACTGACTACAGAGACTTTTCAACCATCTACAGTAAAGCAGCTTGGCCATCTGCCTCTCTGTTGACTGGCAAGAAAAGTAGTCTGTGTTACATACAGTATGAATGCTGTAGAGGTAATAATAATAACAGAATAAATGTATATACAGCATATTAGCAAATGTAAAACCTTATTAGGGCAAGTTAATAGTAAGGCATTATGCAAATGGATTGCAAGTTGATAGTAAGGCATTATGCAAATGGATTACAATATTTGATTGGTATCTGAAACAAAATCATGTGTGGTATAAAAAAATGTTTATTGTGTGTACAATGTCATAAAAATACAGTGCATGCCACTAATAAGCTGACATTATATTCAAATGTTATGTTCTGTCACCAGCTGTAAAAGGTTTATTTCAGAGTTGCAACAACAGGCAAATCAGTTACTGATAGAACCTCTAGTAGATTTTGTTACAAAAGAATGTAATAAACTTCTAAAAGACAGACACAATGAGTTCAGGACAAGTAATACATACATCTTTTCAAAAGTGCATAGGAGTTTCAAATTCAGCAGAACAGGCTCCTGAGACATATCAGGCAGACTATAAGAAAACTCTTGAACAGTAGTTGCAGGATAAAGAAAATAAATTAGCTAAACTGACAAGAGACTGACTTCCTCCATATAACAGCTGAGCTTAAAAAGAACAGGAAACTACAGCTGATTTGTACAAAAGAAATATATTTTATAATATGTTTATGTTTTGAAAATGGTTAAATATACATGGTAGGATGGTAGGATCTGATGTTTGAACAAATCATCCTTAAATGTTTTATTTTCATTCAGTTAAAGCAAGACGTTTATCAGTACTACAGTAAAGTAGAGCATGTGACTGCTATTCTCATAGCATAGTCAAAAGGTACACAACAGTTTTAGTGTATACAAATTAAATAAAAATAGTTACACGAAACAGTTCTAGTGCATAAAATTAAATAAAAATAATAATAAGAGTAAAGATTTAAAGTCACAAGACTGACATGCTTGTATAAAGATATACAGATACAAGACAGACATGCACGTATTTTCTTTTCATCTAAAATACATCTGTTACAATGCACAAGAATAACAAGCAGACAACAGCAAATATAAATAATGTAAATATAAACATGTGTTAGTTAAGCTAATATCTATTTGTTTTTTACAATTTTTATATAATTGTATAGTAACACCACACCAAACAGTTAAAGTTCTGAATTAAAAAAAAATAAAATCACAGATGGTATTAGTCAAACAGTCTTTGTAAAATGAATGGCAGGGCAGTTAAATAAAATAAAAAATACTGAAATCCATGTAAGCTAATTATAAAATAATGTATATTTATGCAGTATAAATGCATAGTTATGCAAATAACAATCAAATTAAAGGAAAAATGCCAAAAGAATTAACTATAGTTTACAGAGTATAAAATGTGAGCTCAGACCTTCCTAGACTGAATGGTTACAGGAAATGTTGGAAAGATAAGATAAACAACAAGACTGATTGACAGACAAGTAGCTTGAGTTTTTCTAAAGCATTATTGTTGTTTAAAACATAATTGTTAAAATGTTTACATGCAACACTATTTGGTAATTGTAATAAAGTGTCTCAATTGTGCATAGATGTCACTGATAATCTGTTTGCAAGTAAATGTTAAAAGAAACAAAAAAAAAATTCAGTTGCATCAAGTACAGCCAGCAAATGGGCTATAGTATACGTCCATTTCAAATCAATTGTGCAGGAGAGTGTAAATACCTACTAGTGGTAATAAACAGCAAATAAAAAATGATCAAATCAGACAGGGGCCTATAGTTTGGTAGCCTAGTGAAGTATTGGGCTGGTGTACATTCTAAAGCAAATAAACAATACTGCTATACCACAGGGGGAGGGGCACTTTCTCAGTTTTACATTGACTGTATAAGCAGTACTGCACAAGGGTCTGAAATAAAGCTATAGAAAAAAAATAAACAAGGGTCTGAAATAGAGCTACAGGAAAAAAAATAATATTTCATTCCTTCTTGACAATACTCTTTTAGGGGGGAGGGAAAAACAGGTATTATTGTATTAGAAATACTGGTAAACTGGATTAAACCTGACAGGATAAGATATTTTACAAGTTGTTAATAGCTATCATAATGGTTATTATTGTATTGTTTAGTATTAAATTGTATTTATAACCTGTTAAACTGTAAAGTTATACAAGAGATGGTTTAAAAAAACAAGAGATGGCTTAAAGATATGTAAAAAATTGAACAAGACTGGTCACTATTCACTATTTTAATATGTTTTGGGCAAAACAATGTTGGTATAAGAAAGCATGAATATTTTTATTTGCTGAGTATGTAGTTTAAAATAACAGGACATATGCCTTTGGTGCCAATTCCACTAGATATTTCTAAAGAGACAAAAGAATTTTCCAAGATTTTGCTTAATATTAATGTTATTAAATTTGTAAGATTAGACTAAATGTACTTTATAGTCTTTATATGTACAAATGCAGAAGGATTCAGTGCAAATTATAGTCTTTGTATGTCCAAATGCAGAATAATTCAGTACAAATGAAATTAAAGTCTAGTAATGAATATGTGTGAAAACCTTGTTTTAAAAATTGGGTCCAGGGTACCTACTAGATTGAAATGCATAAAAAGCAAACAGTCTGTGTAAATGCATACTGTACAGGATAGATTGTAATAAGTTAAAAAGTAATTTGTCATATTAAAATATTGTATTCATACAGTTAATGAACTAATATGTAAATAGCATTCTTTAGTGTATAAATCATGCTTTTTTTAAATCCTCAAGTATTAAATATACTGAAATAATTACATTCAAATATCTAAGCCCAGTTCAGTACTTTATGTTCACTTCACTGTCAACCAGGATGTTAATGGGCAGTTCAGAGACATGACCACAATGTTATGGTTAAAATGACATTGAAACTGTATATTTTCAGCAGTGTATAAATGCTTGCAGTAGCACATAGTTCTTGTCTCTTATAGTTAATTCGACAGTTGCAAAGAGTTAATGGAACAGTTCTAAGTCATAAATTAAATTCTGTAATTGCAAAAGAATAAATTAATCAAGTTAAATTAAAGCAGACACAGCTCATTATTGATGAAATATTTTCACAAAATGGTCTGCAAAAGAAAAAGTTGTTAAATACATTCAGTTTTGGTAGTAACACATGTTTTCATTGTATTAACTATGTAAAATTGCATTTTGACTTGTATCAAAAAAAGACTAAAGGTTTTGTTTTTTAATGTGTTTTCTATATAATGTGATCAAAAATACATATCAGTATAAAGTGTGTTGAGTATGTTTAAAAACAGAGGGAATTGTTAGATATTATGAATATAAGGCTGAAATTAATTCTGTTATAAATATGCTGAAAGATAAAGCATAGAATAAAACGTTTGCTTGAATATATGTATAGAGTTTAGCAATGTAAAATGTGCATTCATACTGTATGTATAACAGACAGGCTTCTCTTCACAGCATCAGAAAAACCTAACAAAGCAATATTGGAAAGCAAGGATTACATGATTTTCTCATGTTTGCAGAACAAATATCTATTAACAGACATCCTTTTTTATAAACTCAGCAATACGTGATGTTTTTCCAGTAGGAACAGAACAGATGTTTCCTTTCATTCTTCTGTTATTCTGATTGTGTGCATTTGTGCATTTTCACATCGGCAGAACTGCTGACAGGACAATAGAAAAGTCTAAAAACAGACATTATGTGACTTCCCACAGAAGGCCAAAAAACATACCAAGAGGAAATAACAATCTATGTGAGTGACTAGCACTGTATATAACAATTTTAGTAATTCAGTTATGAGAGAAATGAACAGAGGGAGGTATTTTGTAGAAGTCATCATTCATATCTGTAATGAAGAAAAACTTTGTAAATATATGCTACAAACTAACAGAAACAGTATGTGTCATTTGTTATAAAATAAGTTATCTGTAACTGTGCTTATAGCTGCAAAATATATTTCTTTATCAGTGTGCAATTTGAAAGGCTTGGTGCTTTAAACAGATAGATGGAGTCATGCAAAGCTATGTGTCTCTGATTCAGCAGTAAACTGACTGTGTGTCTTAAGAAGACTTTGGATCCAGCACAGCCAGGGCCGGCCTTAGCTGAAATGGCGCCCTAGGCGAAGTACTGCTCTGGCACCCCTTAAGCCCCACCCACACCATACTCAAGGAACATCCGTATTTGAGCCATGCCCACAGATAGGTCACTCCCACAAAATCCACTTCAGTTCTTTCAATGTTTAAATGCATGAAAAATCAGTCATACTGTAGCAAACACCTTGTAATCTAAGGTGGTTGCATAGGGTGACCATCCCCATGACCCAGCACTAGGTGCATTGGCTGGAGCAGTTTAAGGCAGCTGCAGAGGCTACACATGCTGTACCACAGCTGAATCTGCAGAAATAGGAGACAAAACTAGGATTTCAATTTTACATGCTAGACAGTGACATACTGTATGTACACCTCACCACCTGTTGGAGCTGTTCATGTAAACCCCCTTGTCACCTATGCTACTGTACAATACAGTGGTCATTAGTCTCCCTCACCTCCCATTGGTGCTGCAGCTCAGGGTGATACTTGTGCAGGTCACTATACTGATGCTTTTTCACTGCTTACCAGAGCAGGTGATTCCAATGGCGGCTTTTATGGCACCCTAGGCAGTCGTCTAGTTCGCCTATGCCTAAGGCCGGCTGTGAGTATAAGATTGGGAAGCTTATAAACATTACAGATACTGCCATCTGAACATACAAAACTGAAGGAGGATTTCTTAGAGAATGATCTGGAAGTATTGTAGAATGAATTATGAATACAAGGATTAAAGCTCAAAGGTGGCAAAAGCTATTATTTTTGTGCAGCTTTCTGACCAAATGGTAACACAATTGTAGGAGGCCACCTAGGTGCAACAATGTGTGACATAATGAATTCCCTGACCACATGCATATTAACTGAGCATTTTCTTAAAAAATTTAAACATCTGGCATATATAGAGACCCAAACCAAATGAGAAGTTAATTTGGCATGTATTTCCTCCACTTCCATGGCTGCCATTGGAAACTAATAATTTAAGTACAGGTAAGTTGAATTTTGCTTTGTGTGGGTTGCTATTCCAAGCATCTGAAGCATTCCATTTGGAAGGCAGTACTGTATAATGAGTCTAACAGCTCTAAAAATCTATTTTTTTCAAGAAATGGATTCCCAGAGCAAATGTTATCTAGCAACGCTCCACCATTTTCAAGTCAAGAATTTCAGTGCTTTGTTAAACATTGAGAATTCACACATATTACTTTGAGCTCAAAATACGTTTAGTTGAGTGGTCAGATATAGACAGTTATGACAAACTGTTAATTGCCCTTACATGAATAAAATAATACACAAGATTATCAGTAGTTTTACCAAAACAGGTACTTATGAACATTGGACTGAGACCAAAACGTCCTGCTTCTTTCCCATTACTGCTCCCTGAAACAACAGACTTGTTAAAGAACAGAACTAAAACGACTGACGGTTTACAATGTCTCCTTTTGCACTGATTGTTGCCTTGTGAGACAAAGGCATGGTGCTGTTGTTGATGGGGTAACCCGGGGAACAAGTAGGTTTAAACTGATTGACTGTGTAGCTTTCCTTGTTTAAATGACACTGCCTTACGCACCCTTCTGCTATTTTAATTGAGTTCCACCCCAAGTCTCCTGCTGTGTCTGTGTTTCAGTAGATGTGACCTTACTACCTATCCATTCTACACCCAAGAAAGTAGAATGATATTGTTATTATTTAAATAACTGTGTTGAGCCAATTAAAGTGCTTTACTTAATTATAGTATGAAGAAACTCTGCTTTTACACTAAGTGCTGCTATGGGAGAGACAGTAGCTGGCTGGTGCTCTGGGTAATCAGCTAACCAATTGAACAAGCAGGTTTAAACTGATTGGCTGTGTAGCTTTTCTTGACTGTTTAAATTGCAGTACCTTGTGCACCCTTGCACTCTAGTTTTGTTAAGCTGCACTGAAATGTGCATCACCCTGAGGTGGGGACCAGTGATATTCATAAATGCAAGCTACTAAAATTAGCCCTGTTAGTAGTAGTAGTATCTTCATCCGTACCTCTCAACCTCTTAGAGCAAGAAGTCTGGACAAAGCCATAAATAAAAGTGGGACAAAGGGCCAAAAGTAGGGACAATTTTTAAATATTGCTCTTACAAACATATAAAGTTGATAGAACAACAGATTTTGCATTGCAGTAGCAGGAATTTTCTGATGGGTATGAAATCTGGAACTCAAATGTCTTGTCATTAATTTCTAACTTCAGTCTTTAATGATTTGCCACTAATTTGCCCGAAAAAACACAATTGTATGAAAAAAAGGAGAAAAAATATGAGGCAAAAGTCTGGACATTCTGCAAAAATCTGTACAGTTGAGGTATGCCTCCATCTTATTATCCGCTCTGCATTCAAACTTGCTGCTGTCAGTTTTGCTGAGAGCTGCAGTTGCTAGTGGCACTTATTGAAAATCCTGCACTAAAGCCATGTGTACCAGTCAGCTAAGTTGTTAAAATATTGTCACACACTGATGCAGAATGAAACACAGCTGTTATTGTAACCCTAACCTACTAAATATTATTCTCTGAACCCCCCCCCAATTAAAAGGAAATACATCTGTTATTGTAACCCTTTATTCAGCTGTTGAACATAACCTTTTTTCTAACTCCAGGTAGAAACTGACTAGACATAAGGCAGTGACTATAACATTGATCTCACTCAAAAAATATAATCACCTAGCTGACATGGTAGAAAAATCAGCTTTTTCCCATCCGTAGGCAGCCCATCATAACATTGGGTGGCTTTAGGCAATGTAACAACAGATGATGAAATAATACTTGACACACAAAACACAATCTGTGAGAGGCATCTTATCGACACAGAGCAAACGTCACACTTAAAACAAGCATCTTAACGACATAGAGTAAACCTCATACTTAAAAGAAAGGTCTGTGAACACCATATAACATCATCAACACATACATATACCCAGAAAACCAACATATCATGTGTTTCTCAAAATATCAGTTCCAAATTTACACAGACTGTCTCAACATAAAAGCACTTCCACAACATCACCACTCACTCGCACAGCAAAGAGTTGACAGTTTGTAAGTCATAAGCCTTCCACTAACCCATGGAATGCAAGTAGAATGTTCTAATAACCAGTGAGAGTATTGTCACACACACACACACACACACACACACACACACACACACACACACACACACACACACACACACACACACACACCACACACAGACACACACACACACACACACACACACACACACACACACACACACACACACACACACACACACACACTCCTTACCTCAGCCAGCATAAAAACAGAGCTTCCTTCCTGACCAGCACAGCGTGCATAAAAACGGAGCTTCCTTCCAGACCAGCGCAGCCTGCATAAAAAATGGAGCTTCCTTCCAGTACATGAACACCTCAGCCTGCATAAAATGGAGCTTCCTTTCCGTGTACTTTTGTGTTTGAATGTTAGCGTGCAATGCACGCATGGGTCCTATAGGTCTTACTGCTGTAAAAGTGGGGGGGGGGGCGTGCTCCCTCCCCCTCGCTCTATGGTTCCTGCGCCCACACATGGTTGGTGAATCGTGCTTTTAATTATGGAATTATGCATCTTTCAGCATAAAAACAATGGCTATCTCTCCTCTGCTACTTTCCTGGACCTATCTAAAGCATTTGACATGGTCCCACACAAACAACTTATCTCTGTCCTCAATTACCTATCCTTCTCACAATCAGTCACCAACTGGTTTCAGAGTTACCTGTCTGACTGCCAACAATCCGTTGTATGGCAGAATGACATATCTCCCCAACTACCTGTCTCCATAGGGGTTCCCCAAGGATCCATCCTTGGACCCCTACTCTTCTCTATTTTCACAAATAATCTAGCCTCTGCCACCACACATAGCACACTCATACAATACGCAGATGACTCAACCATCATCTGCTCAGCCCAGTCCCTACCCAAACTGCAAAAAGTCACACAGGAAGCCTTTTCCTCTGTTGAAACTTGGTTATCTGATGCCCAGTTAATACTCAACCCAAAGAAAACTAAACTACTCATCTTCCAACCCACCAAACATACTCAAAACAACTCTCACTTTAACATCACAGCAAAAGACAACACCACTATATACCCAACTGAACACACCAAATTGCTAGGAGTGGAAATAGACAATAAACTAAAATTTGACATTCACATATCCATGACCATAAAAAAGTCCACAAAAAACTAGGAGCGTTATACAGAAATAAGCATCTTCTCATCAAAGCAGCAAAGATTTCAATAGCAAATTCCCACCTTATCTCCTCCCTACTTTATGCCTCTCCAATATATACCAACCTAAGGCAATGCGATCTAAACAAGCTAGAGACCTGCTACAACAAAATTGCTAAATTCGCCACAGAGGCATCCTACCGTAGTCACCACTGTCTCTCACTTGCTGAACTGGGCTGGCTTGAACTCCATCACCTCCTTCAATGGTATCAACTCTCACTCGCCCACAAACTAGTAAACCATCCACTAAATGTCCCATCACTCCAGAATTTACTCCAACCCTATCGCACCACCAGACCACTAAGATCCAGCAACAAAAATCACTTGCAGATCACTAAAGCCAATAACTCTGCTGGTGAAGCACTATTCTCTTGCACCATAGCCAAATTATGGAACTCCCTCCCACCCACAATTACCTCCGTACCATCAAGCACCCACTTCAAAACTTTACTAAAAGCGCACCTAAAAACATGCTGGCTATGCCCTTGCAACTCCCACGCTAATATCACCCACCCCATCCAACCACTGCCTTTCTTTCCACTCCACTAACTACCTTGATTATAGCAAGCTCAGATGCTCATTAGCCTAGTACTTATACAGCAGGAACTTCTTATTTTAACATTTGTTAATGTCTGTTATGTACTTCACAGATAAAGATTCTAGTTGTCTACTGATGTACTATGTTTTTCATCTGTAAATATGTTGTAAGTAATTGCTATGTAAATTGTTAATCGCTATATAATCCAATGTAACTACTGCCTGTTTATTTTAACTGTGGAGCTTTTCTCCCCGGGCCTCTGCTGAAAATGGACCTACGTCCAGTCGGACACTCCCGGTCAACAAATATAAATAAATAAAATAAATAAAGTGGGGGAGGGCACAATGCTACAGCTGAAAAGTGGAGAGAAGTAAAGTTTAAGTTAACTCAGTTTGCGCCCTTTATGATGCCGGCTTTTACGGTGCCCTAGGCAGTCGCCTAGTTCGCCTATGCCTAAGGCCGGCCATGAGCACAGCATAGGAGCAGAGCACGCAAAATTAAAATAAATTTTTCAAGAACTCTACTCCACTCTTCCAGTGACAGAAGAGGGTTCACTTTGTCAAAGAATTCACTCATCTTACTCTCCCAATCATCAAGCAAAGGGCTTCAAAGTAAAGTTGCTTATAGAAGTGATGTGACTATGCATTAATTCATATTTCCCCAGTGAGCATAACCTGTTTGCCAGTCACCTTGACCCCTGCTATAGATATCTGTTGCCTGTAAGCCTTGACCTTTTGTCCAGAAACTTGCCAGGCCTTTCACCATCAGGCCAGGACCTCATTTCAGTTGTTTCTTAATACAGCTGTGGGATTTTTGCAACACAGTACACGTACACTTGACGATTTGTCAGTTTCAAATTTTAACCCGTTATGTGATATATTGAATACTGAGATATTTCATTTGGAACCCCATGAATAAAGGATTTAACAGGAGCTCTTCAAAACAAAATAACTGTCTGGGACAGGTGGACCCGTCACCACAAGGATAATGCAGGACTGCAGGTAAAATTTAAGATTACTGTCCACTATCATGCTTAATAATTTGCTGTGAGAAGTGACTTCAATTGTTACATTATTAACAGAGAAGATTTTATTTATTTTTTCATGAAAGAGGATTTTCAGAAAAAAAGTATTGGGGTGGTCGGGACAGGGTGGGGTAGGTTGGGACTGGGCAGGGCAGGGGCTGGGACTGGGCGGGGTGGGGGGTTGACCCAAATGATGCAACATATGTGTACCACCACCTCTTTGCTTACAAAAAAGCCCTGGGTTCAATTCATAGCCAGGTTTAGGCACCAGTGAACCCTGAATTTTAGCCTGATATTTTGTAACATGTCTGTCAAACTAACAAAAGCTAGTACAGTAATTTTGTATACTTAAGAAGCCAAGTGGATAATAACTCTTATTTTGTATTTCCTTTAAAATTCAAAGATATCTCAGGTTATAGTAACAGTGTTTTATCAGGTAACAGTCTTCACAATTGATTAAATATTTTACCACTGATGTAGTGCCACAAACTCTACTGGTGGACATTTATGTCCACTAAAACTAACAACATAGTCAGCATTAGGTACCTGCAATACACATGGCTGCAGGGGGTTCTTTAATCATCTTTGACTGTGTGGGGGCCCCACAAAAGCTGCTGCTGGTTGGGGAAAAATGAGGAGAAAAAAATGTAGTAATTTTCTGATTATGCTCTTTAACCTGAGCAGGCCTGTGATATGACCATGTTAAGATAAAGCTGATAATGGCCACTGCGCTTACCTGCAGCCATTCTAAAACCAACACTGTTTAGATGTGTGTGCACAGAAAACTACTGTACGTTATGGGAGGGGCTGGTGGTTGTGTGGTTATTACTTCTTTAATTTTCATCACAGTCAAAGCTTAGAGATGTGCACAGGAGATCAATATAGCTTATGTTTAGCCTAAGGACAGTCTGGTTATTGTTTGTTTTACTTTTCTGACAGACATCACAGGTGTACAAAAAAGGTTATTACAACTTCTGTAGGGGCAGTGTACTGTCTAGGAGCAACAAAGTAGAATACATTACTGTGATCATTATTTTTTTCACTTTTCTCACAATCATGCATCAGGCATGTATACTGGTGGCTGCCTTTGGGGGCTACAGGTGAGGAGGCATGCTATGTATATGTATGTCAGCAGTCTCTTGAAATACATGACTGTGGCAATTTGTACCTCTGCTTTCATCCCAATCTAGCACCAGTGGGATGCACAGGCAATGACTGTCTTTTTTGGGGGGATTTTACGGAGGCAGGCAGTATTCTGGGACAGACCTGTGTATCCTCACAACAGTTGGCTTGTTAGTTTATTATGAGCTAATATTCTGTCACTCTTGAACATTTACCCTTGGGCACAGCTTAATACCTTCCTTGAAAGACACAAAAATAAAAATGACTGAAATTCTTTCCTTATTCATGATTTTAGTTTAGGCCACCAATGGATTAAAAGGTTGGGAAATGCTCTAAATGGACCCAGAGCATCTACCACCCTATGGCTTCTTGGACCCTGGCATTTTGCGTTGTTTCCTAAAAGATTATTACTGTGCTGTGTTGGTTAGGAAAGGTGTGTTGAAAGGATGCCAGGAAAACTAAAGCTGAACAGAAATTTCTATCATTGATCATAATTTCTGTTAATGTCTTCAGTGGATGAAAAGGTTCTGTAAAAATGAAAAGAGCTTAAAAATGCATTTCAGAGCATATAGAAAGTTATGGTGTCTTGAAAAATCTGAAGAATAAGGCAAAATGTGAGAAAAGAAAGAAAAAAAATAATCTGTATTGTATGGGGAGCCCAACATGGGGGGGGGGGGGGGTCTGAAGAATAAGGCAAAATGTGAGAAAAGAAAGAAAAAGAGTAATGTGCATTGTATGATGAGCCCAACATGGGGGGAAACAGAGGGGAGGACTGGAGGTTGTGTGTGTGTGTGTGTGGGGGGGGGGGTCTGAAACAGTAGGCCTAAGGTGCCATTTCACCCAAGTCCAGACAGGTACATTTGGCGCACAAACACTTTGCATAACCAAAAGAACACCATCCCCACTGTGAAGCATGATGGTGGCAGTATCATGCTTTGGGGTTGATTTTCTTCAGCTGGAACAGGAGCTTTAGACAAGGTGGAGGGAATTATGAACAGTTCTAAATACCAGTCACATTTGGCCCAAAACCTTTAGGCGTCTGCTAGAAAGCTGAAGATGAAGAGGAATTTCACCTTTCAACATGACAATGACCCCAAGCATGCATCCAAATCAACAAAAGAATGGCTTCACCAGAAGAAAATTAAGGTTTTGTAATGGCCCAGCCAGCGCCCAGACTTAAATACAATAGAAAATATGTGGGGTGACCTGAAAAGGGCTGTGCACAAGAGATGACAGATTTGGGGCACTTTTGTAAGAAAGAGTGGGCAAATATTGCCAAGTCAAGATGTGCCATGCTGATAGACTCCTACCTAAGAAGACTGAATGTTGTAATTAAATCAAAAGGTGTTTCAACAAAGCATTAGTTTAAGGGTGTGCACACTTATGCAACCAGCTTATTGTAAGTTTTTTATTTTTTGTATTTTTCCCATAAAAAAATTGTTTTCCAATTGAATTGTACAGGTTGTAGGTCACATTAAAGGTGGGAAAAGTTTTGAAATGATTTATTGTGGTCTCATTTTTTATATCATAAAAAACTGGCATTTTAACAGGGGTGTGTACACTTTTTATATCCACTGTGTGTGTGTGTGTGTGTGTGTGTGTGTGTGTGTGTGTGTGTGTGTATATATATATATATATATATAATGTAAATAAATAGCCACAGCTTTAATATTCTTGTACCCTGCCAATGTGTGCATACTGTTTAAAATATCACGTTCTTTGTAAATACCTACATACTTTCTGTACACTGTCATTCTATGCATAATTTTAATAATTTTTTAAAAAACTCTGAGGAACTTTTCTCTCTGGGCCTCCACTGAAATGGGCTTAAGCTAAACCCAATCAGACTTTTTTGGTAAACAAAGGCAAAATAAATAAAATAAAATAACCACTCCACTGAAACGCACAAGTGCACAAACAACCTGTTCCTCACAATCTGATTATTCTTCCATGGCCATAGCCATCCTGCTGGAACACTGGAGAGGCAGGTAAATTATACAACTTTTGCCTCCATTGTAGGCAGGTATATTTACCCTGACACTTGGCCAGATGTAATCAGTCAGCATACCAGCCACTCTGCATCTCCTTTGAAAAGAACCACTAGCTCATTCTGACCTGGCCAGTCACCAAACTGCATCAACAGCTACAAGTTATGTTGCATCATTTTACAATCCTTGGGTACTTAAGTTAAACTTAAAATTTAAGGGATATTTATCATACTTCAAATTTTCTTACTGATGTCCCAGGAGGACACAGTGTCCAATGTTTATTTAACCCCCCCCCCCTCAGTTTAGGTAATTGTTGGTGGGGATGAGTGAGATTATACTGCATCATTGGGATTCTACCTCTCAACTGTACAGATTTTTAAGGCTAAATGCTGCCTTGCATACCTCTCGACTGTACAGATTTTTGGCTTATATTTTTGGTCCGTTTTTCATAAAATTGTGGCTTTGTGGCAAATTAGTGCCAAATCATTAAAGACTGAAGTTAGAAAATAATGACACATTTGAGTTTTAGACTTCATACCCTTCATAAAATTCATGCTAATGCAAAACCTGTTATTCTATCAACTTTCTAAGTTTGTAAGAGCAATATTTCAAAATTGTCCCTATTTGTACCACTTTTTCTATGGCTTTGTCCAGGTTTCTTACTCTAAGAGGTTGAGAGGTATGCTGCCTTGATGTGTGGTGGTTTTGGTTAATTTTCATTCAGACACACACAGACACTGTATATCTACAGTACTACACACACACACACACACACATACATTTTATCTATCTATATAAATAACATACATATATTATATGTATATATACATGCGTCCGTGTGGTGCTAGTTGCGTGTGTATGCAGGTGTATTTCGCGCGCGCGCACACACACACGCACACACACACACACGCACACACACACAGCAATAAAATGAAATATACTATTTGTCAGCAGCTGTTTTTTTAGGTGTGAAGTGAACAATCTTAGATTAGAATAACTTGTGCCTTCTTCAGCCAGGAATATGTGTTTTGCTCTTGCAAAATTAGGAATAGTTATGCACGGCTGGATGGCTGGGGGTGGGGTGGGGGTGGGGGGGGTCACTGTCTTTATTCTCGGGGGAGATATTTGAAAGGTTGCCGCATAGCAGACTAACATGGTTTAAAAATAAACACTTGGGAGGCGAATCTATAGAATGTATAAGACATCCAAAAAATGATTCATCACGTTTAGAAAGTTGTTCTCTCCCAAAGTATTTACAGTATTCAGTGGTGGGATGCGTCTGGTAATGTAGGGCTGTAAGAATTGTGTTTTAGATTCCTCCAAAACTGAATAATCTAGGTAAGGCATAAACATGACTTCTGTCACACACCAGTGCTGCTATATATCAATCTACGATTACTTTACTCGGAGAATTAAGAAAAGCATTATATCCCTAAACATTGTTGTTTTACATACATAAACGTTTTGCACTTAGGCGTGCTCAATTGCACACTTTTAATGATTTAGCTCATAAGATTATTCGAAATATATCTTAGCAAATCGTTTAAAACACTCAGTTGGGCATATTCATGTTTACATAACACCGGGATATCATGCACAGAGCAGTTAAAAAGGCTGCACTTGCACTTTTCATGTGGCTGTCTGACTGACAGCGCCTCGAATGCACACATTATGGAGGGCATCCAAGGTAAAAGATACTCAGTTTGTCTAGACCGCTTATTCCCGTATTCCAATCGCAAGGCCTTATAAGGCACAAATAAACCCCAGGCACCGTGCAAAATAGCGTAAGAAATGTCGCCTCAAGAGTGAATTTTACACTCCCAAAGATAACAACATTCGAGGAGCACACACAGAAAAGCACAACTAAGGTTGATAATAGGGTAAATGTGGCGATCGAGGAGGAAATAATGCAAACTAGTGAGTGACCAGTCCAAACGACGTCCGTGTTGGGTGAGCATAACATACCAAGGTCGCGCAGAAAAAGTAAACCGTTCAAAGCTGGGCTCGTGCCCGCTCCTAGAGCGCACCCGTGAGCAGGGAAAGCGCGTGTCCTTGCGTGGTTCTGCTGACAACCACGAGTTGGATAGTGAACGCGGCGCTCACGCAGGTTACCGCCAGCAACGCTGCTTTCTTTGCTCTTGCTTGGATAGACCGCTACACATATGAGGTGACCGCTCCTTCTCCAACAGGTAAGGAAATTCCTTTTTCTTCTCTTCAGTCTGTAGTGTACAGACAAAAACAGCTGCTGTGTTACTTTGCTATGTGGAGTGTAAGAACTTTTAGCAGGTCTTCAGTCGTAATTAATTGCAATAATATTAAAATAACGTTGCTGTCTGAAAGTGTAATATATTTGCTGATCGATAGTGGGGGTGAGTTTGATGCCACTATAAATACGTAAAATACCTGGTGAAAGAATAGAAAAGGGTTGCATTATTGAGAGGACTTTGCTACAATGAAGATCTTATGCTGGACTTATACACGCCTGTCTTGTGCAGTTCTGCTGCATGCTTGGTTAGGGACCTCACTTTTTCCATTACCTGCCAAAATACTTTTATTAAGTAATAATATAATGCATAGAGATGTATCTGTTTGATAAAAAAACTGTGTTGGGCTGGTCAAAGATTTGCTTTCTCTGCACGTCTGTGCAAGCGGCAATCTTGCAGTTAATAATCAAGCCAAAGCTGAGATCTTATAATTTGTTTTCCTTTACAACCAAGCATTTTGTGGCTGTCACTCTTGTATATGTGGGTGGGAGGTGAGGGGATGTGAGCCTACTGTACAGTGATGCAAAGGGAGGGTAAATGTATTTTGACTGGATTCTAATGATACTCTGCAATTGCAGACCTATGGAATTATTAGAATAACCTTTAAATTGATTAAATAATTAAGTATTTACTAGAACTGAAATGGCACAAACACAGAACTTAAAATGAAGTAGTACTGAAACACAGGTAATAGAAACGAAATATTCATATTTGCTAATCGAATGCCATTTGTTCTGCTTGTAACAGTGCCAAACACCAAAAAATTTAAGCAGCCCCATAAATCTAACAGAGTCTGGATGCTATGGGTTATCTACTAATCTAGTAATAACATACTCAACATGTGTGGTACTTAAGAGACCACTTTTTACTGTTCAGATTAAAGACATTTTGAAACTCAAGTCCAAATTTCAACGCAGGAATAAATTCAAAGTATGAGCCACGTTTTTTTTTTAATCTGCAGTTTACTTTTGTTTTGCAACAAGGTAATCTTGGATTCAATCATAGTCTTTGTGAAATGCCCAAAACCTGTGCATTCATTTTCTGGCTTACATTCAAAGAGGTGATGGGATGCTCAGAAAACAATGTGAGTGGCAAAATCATTATACAGTGTATTAACAAGAACTTGTTACAGCTGGAATGTAGCCACTGTAATACATGGGATAGCAGAAGAGTTTAAAGATATAACCTCAGCATTATGGGTTTTGGTGGTTGCTAGGTAATTGAAATAATTTCCAAACCGAAGCTCAGAAGGTACTTTTAATTACCTACTAACCGTGTGAATTGTAGCTTAAGGGCAGCCTCACAGATCCAGAATCTAGTGTTTAATTCTGACCACCATTCTGTGTGTGGCAGGTGGGGGTAGGGGAATTGGCATGTTCTTCCTGTATCTGCACATGTCATCTTCAAGTACCCTTCTTGACATCTCTCAAAGCATGATGGCTGATAGTCTACACTAAATTGCCCAGATGTATGTTGTATTTACTCCTTGTGGTCCACGTTGTGGCTGAAAAGATTCCATGAAGGACCAGTTCACTTATCTTTTTAATAAATAAATATTATAAATAACTGCATCTTTCAATCCTGAAACTTCTTCATACTGCATAGAACAAAATACATACATACATGTATAAATACATAGCCTTACTTTGTGAACACATACCTATTAACTCCTGAAAGTTCCTTGTCTGATTATTTAAAACTGAATGTTTTCTGTATAAACTTTAATCCAGGTATACTCTTACACTTAAAAAGTCAGAAAGCTTATAGTTTGAGAAAGACTTTAAACCTGGTTGCTTCAGGGTTGCCACCTGTCAGGAGATTTTATTGACTGTCAGGAAATCAGGGTCTCTGTTAATAAATCCAGAAATAAGGGTCTCTTTCAGGAAATTCAGGTATGGTGAGTATTTGAACAGTATTTTAAATCACTATAAGAATACAGGCCGTGGTGGTGCAGTGGTTAGCATTGTCGCCCCACAGCAAGAGGTTCTCCAGCTCGATTCTCATCTGGAGCACTTTCTGTGTGGAGTGTGCATGTCCTCCCTGCGGTTGAGTGATGTTTAAAGACATGCAGGTAGGTGCGTGCGTGAATGGGTATGCCTTCGTTGAAAGTTGGGCATCGGGCTGGCACCTCAGCACCGTAAAAATCCACTGCCAGTCATTAGCGGACCGGAGTTCTGCTGTGGCGACCCCTAAATGGGAAAAGCAGAAAGACATTAGTATTTTGAATCACTATAAGAACCAATGCATTTCTGAATTATGTTTCCGAAAATGTTCACTGCTGCACTTGGATTTTCTGTTTCCATTAAAATGCAATGTAACAACAACTGCTATTGTTATGGCTTATACTTGTATATGAGTGGATGTATTGGGGTGTTAAATTGTATATTTATATCTATATATTTATATATATATATATATATATATATATATATATATATATATATGCGTGTGTGTGTGTGTATTGAAGTGCAGCAAGTTGGCCATAATTTCTTTCACTATCACACATACCTGTCGACCTCTAAGCACAAGAAAGCTCAAAAATAGGGAACATTTTAAATATTGCTTTTATAAACTTAGAAAGTTGCTAGAATAACAGAATTTGTGTTAGCATGTATTTTCTGAAGGGTATGAAGTCTGAAACTGGAATGCATGTCATTATTTAGTGACTTTAATTCTTAGATCATACCAATGATTTGTCAAAAAAAAACAAAAGTTTTATGAGGAACAGATCAAAAATATGAGGCAAAAATCTGGACATTCTGCGAAAATCTGTACAGTTGAGAGTTATGGTTGCACAGAATAAGTGGCAATATTTGGTGGTTTAGGCTGGATGTGTGGGAATGAAACACATCATTGGTACAGTAGCACATTGAGTAATATTGCCATCTCACATTCCTTACGTCCCTGTCCAAGTTCTTGGTTGTTACTCCATCAGTGTGGATTCTGCATGACCTCTCTGTCTTTGTGTGGGCTTTATTCAGGTGTTGTGGAGTCTTTGAACACCTTAAAACTGTGTTGTAGATGAACTGATGTTCGTCCAGTGTACCTGTATAAAGCATGCTCAGTGTTAGTTTTGTGTGAGTGTATGTGTGTATGTGTGTGTATGTCTCTTGTGATAGCCCTAGTTTGTCTGAGACACACACAGATATAGATGTCTTTATGTGTGTGTGTATGTCTCTTGTGTCTCTTGTGATAGCCCTAGTTTGTCTGAGGCACCCACACAGATATAGATGTCTTTGTGTGTGTATGTGTGTGTGTGTGTGTGTGTGTGTGTGTGTGTGTGTGTGTGTGTGTGTGTGCGTGACAGAGTCAAAATAATATTAGTGGATGTGTACATAAATCTCCTGTATAATGAAAAAATAAGGCACATAATGCATCTCAGAACATCTAGACACTCAGAGCTGCTGAGGGACATCATTCCAGGCTGTATAAGTGGCATAGCAGGTCATCTGTTGTGGGCTCTACTCAGTCTAAAACTAACCCAACTCAGAGGTGGGTACAGAGATTGATATAGTTCATATGAGGGCAAGGGACAGTGTAGTCATTACTTCTTTAATGTTCCTCTCAGTCAAAGTTTACAAGTGTGCACAGAAGGTCTCTTTAGCGTGTGTGTTGGCTGGGGACAGAGTAGTCATTATTTTTTAACGTTCTTCTAAAGCACACCTTAGAGGTGTGCATAGAAAGCCACTGTAGCGTGTATAGAGCCAATGTACTGTGTAAGAGAAACAATTCAGAATGAATTACTGTAAGTGTTATTTTTGTACTTTCTTCACAACTGAAATCAGATGTATATACAGGTGTAGGGTGTACATCAAATGGATGTAGGGGAAGGAGGCATGCTGCAAATGTACAGCTGACAGCAGTGGGTGGAATATGTTGTTGTTCTGTGTTTGTTCTTTGTGGGTCATCCTAATTTTACTACTACTTTAAAGGGTATGCAGAAGGTGCCTGCCTTTGGGGTTAGGCTGAGGCAGAATGCTGTGTAGATGTATGACAGCAGCAACTTGAAATATATGACTATGGGCATTTGTCCTTTCACTTCCATCCCATTTTAACACCAGAGGGATACACAGAAAGGGACTACCTTTTTTGGGTAGTGTGGAAGGCAGTCATCCCACATTTGATTTATATGCCCTCACAAGCATTTTCTTATCGGTTTTATGGGTAAGTACTGCTCTGTTTATTGTTAATCGTTGTACCATCATCCTTCAACAGTCAGGCTTGCACATAACTTATTCTTCCTTGAAAGAAAAAAAATAGTTACTCTCCTAAGTCATGAGTTTTGTTCAGGCCATTATTGGACCAAAGTTTTTTGGGGAAAAGTCTCTAAAAGTGCCCCTCAGAGAATTTAGAACCCCCGTAACTTCTGGTGGTCTTGTGGCCCCCAGACCGTCAACTTAATTCGTTTCTAGATAGTTATTACAGTATACTCTTAGCCATTTGGGATGCAGCAAAAGGATGTAGGAAAAAAACTGACAGGCTTGGTAAAACAGATGTTTTTTGGATAGTGTGAGGAGGCAAGAATGGGAGGAACGTGGGGAGAACTGGGGTGCATACGAGGGTGGATAGGGAGTGCCAATGAACACTTTGGCTAGGGCATCATATCCTACAGTCAGTGTGTATGGCATTTAAAATCTGGTGATTTTTGGCATGGCTTGCTTAAAGGGGTATTACCACCCTGAGGCAAGGGGTGTGTTTTCCTTCTGCTGGGGGTGGCTTATTTGTCAGGAAATGGGAAGATGAAAAGGTGGCAACCCTAATTGCTTCAGAGAATCTGGATAAAGTATCTTTTTACACTTGCTTGTCTTATGATTTCCTTTTGCTGTTCATAGCACATGTTTAAAAACAAATAATAGAATTTTGAATGACTACCCCAATTAGTGTAATATGAACATTACTGTGTCTTTGCTGATGTTTACTGCTGCTACATTATAGCTTTTTGCTTCTTTATTTATGTATTTGTAAGAAGCACGGTTGTTTTAAATGACAGTTAGTGTTGTTATGCTTATGTTCCTGTCTGGCACATTGTTAACATTTATGTGCAATGTATCCACATACATGGTTGCTTTCATAGGTTCATAGGTTCATACTAGGCTATCTGCCCTGGGGCAATTATAAGCCTAGCCCGATTCTGTATGGCTTACGCCACCCCTTGATTTGAGTATACTGTGCCCTTTTTAAGGTTTAGTTTACTGTGCCTCTGTCTAATAGTGACACGGGAGTAATCCCTGGGACAAACCTACGATCCTCCATCCACCTATCGAGATTCTTCTTGAAGAGATGCAGTGAGGTGCTCTGCCTCACATGAACTGGAATTCTATTCCAGAGTGAAGGGAGCCTCTGGGTTATGAACCTGTCCCTCCAGCAAGTTCTATTTATTTCTGTGCAGAGGTTCAAGTCCCTCGAGCGTGTGGCTCTAAGGGATTTAGATTTACTGAGGTGGAGCATGTCCATTAATTCTGGATTTGACATAGCTTTGTATGTCAGGCATAGATCGCCTCGAAGTAGTCGGTATGCAACTGAGTAGAGCTGGAGTTTTTTTAACCGAGCAGCATATGGCATCTGTTTGAGACCCTTGATCCTCTTGGTGAGATACTTTTGGGGTCTTTCTAATTGCTGCAGGTGTCGGGTAAGGTACATCCCAAAAGGGGCATTGTATTCTATGATGGGCCTGACGAGGGATGAATAAATGGGCACAATTACCTCTCTTGATCTAGATGTGAAACTGTTAGTGATGAGGTGGGCTATGTAGAAGGTCTTTCTAACCACTTTGGCAATGTGGTTTTCAAAGGAGAGATTGCTATCAACTTGGGTCCCCAGGTCCCTAATAACTTTTTCTGTACTTAATGGGTTTCCGCCTATGTGGTAATTTGTGGGCACATTGTTTTTGCCAAAGGGTATGACTATACATTTTTTGGCATTTAGCTTTAAACCATGGTGCTGGCACCAGTTATCTGTCTCTGTGAGACCTTTTTGAAGGATGTTTGTGTCAGCTGGAGAGTTGATTATGGCGCCCAGTTTGCAGTCGTCTGCGAACTTGGTGAGCCATAGTCTTCCCACGTTTGCCTGTACCTCGGAAAAGTATATACCGAACAAGAGTGGTCCCAGGACAGAACCCTGTGGGACGCCACGTGTGACCGGTTTCGAGTCTGACATGGCTGCAGCAACTCTCACACTGTGGGTTCTGTCTTTGAGCCAGTTTGCGACCCATCTTGTGACATAGGGGTTTATATTTAAGCTGGATAGCTTATCTATGATGCCCGAGTGGGGTATTGTGTCAAATGCCTTTGCAAGGTCCAGATAGGCTGTGTGGACTACCTTCCCTTCATCTATGGCTTTGGTGACTGTTTCGAAGAAGTCAGCCAGGTTCAAAGGGCAGGATCTGCCCTTGACAAAGCCGAACTGGGTAGGATCTAGTGTCTGTAGGTCCCCAATGTCTTTGTTTATGAGCTCCATGATGATCCTCTCCATAGCCTTGCAGACTAAGCTAGTCAAGCTTATGGGGCGATAGTTTCCAGGGTCCGTAGAGGCTCCACCTTTGTGGAGTGGGACCGCTGTGGCTGTACACCATTCTGTGGGCACATATCCTGTAGTGAGGCTGAGATTGTATAGCTGTTTTATTTGAGGGATTAGTTCCTCTTGGAGTTCATGTAGGACGCAACCTGGGACGCCATCTGGTCCCATGGAAGCCGTGTTTTTTGCTTTGGAGAGGGCAGCCTTCACCTGAGCATCAGAGATGTTTGGGAGGCAGCCCCCTGCCAGGATAGATACTTGCTCTTTTAGGGGGGAGGGGGTGGAGAAGTTTGCACTGAACATGTCTGCCAGGATATTGGCGATGTCTGTGGGTTCAGTGTATTTTTTGTCGTTTAGAATCAACTCAGAACAAGTCTGGGAGTTGCATCCCAGGTTCCTAACATAACTGAAAAAAGCCTTATGATTGTCTTTGGTGTCCTGTGCAATTTTTCTCTCGAAGCTGGCCTTGGAGGATTTTATGAGGGATCGTAATTTTTTGCTAGTACTGATCAAAGATGCCTTCCCTATTAGGGATTTTGCTCTATCATGTAGTAGCTTCCTCCTTCTGTTGTACAGTTTATTTATGACAGGGGTCCACCAGACTGGACGCCTGCCTTTGGATGATTGGGTCTCGGTTTTGTTTGGGATAGCATGATCCATGCATTCCTGGAGATGTCCGTAGAATGCGTTTATATGGGATTCTGCAGTTTGGGCCGTAGTTTCCACTGGCCCTGGGGCCTTGAAGGATTCCACTTCGGTTTTGAGAAGTGAGAAGTTCGCTTTTGAGAAGTTTTTCACTGTGGTTTTCTGGGCTGGAGGTGGGGTCGGGATGTGGACATCCAGTGAAATTAATTTATGGTCTGATCTTACCAATGAGGGATATACTTCTGGTGTGGAGCATAGAGTCCCCATGTTGGTAATGATCAGGTCTAGTATGTTGTCCCCTCTTGTGGGAGTGGTGACTAGTTGTTCCATTGCAATGTACAGTATACAGAGTTTTATTCTAATTCCATTATACCAATAACAGTGATAGATATCTGTGTACAAATTTCACTTTTAAATTCATGAAAGCAGTGCAGTACAATGAACATCACATACAATATACAAAGGTGCATTAGTGTTGCAATATGCAAAGTAGAATTATAATTGCATTACATATTATGCAATTTGCAGTGATGGATATAGGAGTGCAGTCTTCATTTTTAGATTGTCAGAATTAGCTGTGTGAGGAAATATTCTGTAATCATATGTCGAGAGATACTGATAATTAAAGTAATACATTTTTAGCAATAATTAGTTTACAATCGATTTGGTTTCACCTTGAGAGAGAGAGGGAGAAAGAGTGGGCAACAGATTTTTGTGCATAGGAAAAAAAACCCCAGAAAGTATGGGAAAGCTTACCTCTGATAAAAGGGTGTACAGGAGGTTTAGCCTGAGGAACTCATGAGCACAGCCAGGAGTCCAATAGGTGTGTTTTTAGTTGTGGTTTAAAGGGCTTTTGTTTGTTGATTTGTCTGAGAAGGAGAGGTTGGAGTTCTACTTTTTGGAGAGGTAGTTGGAGTACAGCTAGTCTTTTGCTGAGTTGTTTGATTTGATTGTTCATAGTTGGTGTTTGTCTGTACAGCACAGAATTCTATTAGTGGAGTAGTTTTGATAATGCCGCTTATAAACAGACAATTTTCTGGTTTATTAATGTGGTTGTGGGTGGTCACTAGCTGTGAGAAGGCTAGGTAGTAGTGCAGTAGTTCTGCCCCATTTAAATGTTTCAAGGCTAGGGTTGGTGTGTCCTATGAAGTAAGTTAGATGTAAATCAAACAAATGTATTATAACATTGTTCTAGTTAATCTTTTTTTGTATATTGTAGGCTTTTGAAAATGGGATTGACATAAAAGAGTGCTGGAATAAGGTGGGCTGAGACAGTGTGCTTTCTATCATTATGTTTCAGATATAGTTTGATTCTATAGAAGTTTTTGATTTTTTAAACTGTTTGTAAAGGTCAAATTTCATATTTTCATCTATAATTATGGTTAGAAGTTTGGTATGAGTAACAAATTCAATAGTAAATAAAAATACAGTAAATGTATAGTGCAAGGACTGTTTTATAAAAATGCCTTATTATTATTTTTTAAATTTTTCTAAGAGTATTCTGGGTTTCCAATACCATGACTGAAATGGACCCAATTCCTAAGTCAAAGTATGATTAAATGTTTTTATAAAGCATTTGATGAGCATGAAACATCCTTCTTGTTTTCCTGTCCAACCTATCCAACATATTTTGGGGCCAGTCAATCACTCCAAAACTGTAAGTTAGGACAGGAAGAGCAAATTGGTTTATAGCCTGGACTTTGTTTCTAGATGTCAATGCTGTTTTCAGTAATAATTTTAGTCTTCTAAAATATTCCTTAATAAATTTTATTCGCATTTGTTCATGTTTTATTGTTGATCCTTCATCAATTCCAAAATAATTATACATTCCCTCTTGTTCAAGTTCTTTTATATCACATTCCTGTCCCAAACTGATATTTTCTTGGTGCTGTAACTTTCCTGCTTTAAAAGTTGCTTCTGCACATTTATCAAGACCAAATGACATTCTTATATCATCTGAAAAAAGTTTTGACCACTAACTTGCAGTTTTGATTTCAGTTTATCATCTGATGAACTGTACAGTTTTAAATTATCTACAAAAAGAAGATGAGAAGTCTTTACACTTTATTGTTTGCTGGGAGCCAAAATGTAGACATGACCTAATCTGTTAAGTAAACACCTTAATGGGTTAAGAGCAAGACAAAAGAGCAGCGGTAACAGAGAGCACCCTGGAATATTCCCCTTTGAATTTTTAACCCTGGAATAATAATTTGACATTTATCATGGCTTAACTGCAAAGTGGTTTGCTACTGTTTCATGGTCGCTGTAATGTAATCGGTCAATGTAGGGTGTATATGTTTGAAGAATTATCAAATATTTACTAATCAATAGAAATGCAGTGTGTATGAAGAAGGACATTCAGTAATCTATTTATTTCTTCAGAGGTAGGATGGTGTAGATCAGAGTTATAAAGGACATATGTAAGGAAGTGAAGATGAAACCGAAGTATGTAGGACTCTGAGGTTTGCCAGAGTTCAGGTAGACAGTACAACAGGAATAGAAGTGCTGAGGAGTATAATAGTGAAAAGATGAGAGGGATGGTCAGACAACAGTTCATAGTGGATGAGTACAGTGGCAGGACCTGAGTGTTTTTAGGTGTTCTTTGGCAGCTGCTTTGAATTGTTTTGATTGATTTATTAATCTTATTTGAAGTGGAAGCTTATTTCATGCTATGGTAGGATTGTAAATATATAGGTTGCTTCCCATTTTTGTCCCAGGATTATAGATAAATAGTAAGTCCTGGTCTGAGCTGCGGAGTGATCTCAGAGAATAGTTAGATATGAGGGAGGATAGGTTAGGGTAGTAACCAGGTTGATATATGATAGAGCGTATAATCTGTAACTGAGACAGCAGAAGCAGGTTAGGTAGTTCCAGCCAGTTTAAGTGTTTAAGTGAGATGCAGTGATGAGTTTTATAAGTATGTTGGGCAGAGAATTTGGCTACTTTATTATAGGCTGAGTTGAGTTTTGCTAGGAGTGAGGTGTTAAGCTTTGTGAATATTTGGGAACCATGTAGTAGACTGGGTAGGAGATAAGTGTGAGAGAGGGTCACTTTGGCTTTGGAAGTGTGGAACTTTCTATTTCTGTGTAGGAGACCTAATTTCTTATGGGTTTTCCTGATGCAATTATTTATGTGTAAGTCAAATTTAAGTTGATCATCTATAGTGACACCTAGGAGTTTGGAGGTAGACTCAGGTACTATTTGAGTGTTATTAAGAGACAGTATAGTAAAAGCAGAGTTAAGATGGGTAAGAGTTTTTGGGAGAAAGAGTAGGAGTTTGTTTTTTTTAGGATTTAGGATTAGTTGGTTGTTAGTGAGCCAGGTCTCAACTGATGTAAAGGCAGCTTGAGTAGTTGTAATGATACCAGAAAGAGAGTCTGAAATGGTAATCACAATAGAATCATCTGCATATTGAACAAGAGATGACTGAGGACAAGAGGTATACAGTAGATTTGTAAAGATATTAAATAACAATGGACCCAGTATGGATCCTTGGAGAATTCCCATTTTTTTTACGGGGAGGGGAGGAGAGAGTGCAAAGAGCAATTTCACTGCCTGTAGTCTATCCAAGAGATAGCTAGAGAACCAAATGACAGTTGCAGCAGAGAAATTAAGAATAATCAGTTTTGTGAGAATAAGAGGGTGGGAAACAGTGTCAAAGGCTTTAGATAGATCTAGAATTAAACAGGAAACAACTTTATTGTTATTACGAGCCAAGGAAATAGTGTTGGTAAATGAGTTTAGGGCAGTACTAGTACTGTGCTTTGGACGGAAGCCATGCTGTGTGGGAGTAAGTAGGTTTTCCTGGAAGAGATATTGTAGAGTTTGCTTGGGTATACATTTTTTGAGTAGCTTTGAGAGGGGTAACAAGATAGCTATAGGTCTAAAGTTAGATATTTCTTGGAATTTCCTCCTTTGTAGATAGGAAGTGTATAGAAGTCATTCCAGATAGTTGGAACATAAAACTCGGAGATGGAACGGTTAATCAAGATAGATACAGGTAGAGCAATAGTATTGTCTGCTAGTTGGAGGAAGTAAGAAGGAATGTTATCAGCAGAGGAAGAGCAAGGTTTTAGTTTGGTGAACAGAGATTTGATATAGTTAGTAGATACGGGTTTTAGAGAGAAGAGTGTGGATGGATCTGAACCAGAAGGTAGGACACAGTGGTTTGGATCACTCACAGTGGAGGAGGAAGTATTAATCATCTTTGTTACAGTGTCAATAAAGAAGGTGTTAAAGTTAGTGGCAATGTCTTCAAGTGTTTTATTCAGGTCGGGGCTGGGACTGGAAGGGCTTCCAGGATGTAATATTTGGTTGATTGAGTTCCAGAATGTTTTAGGATTAGATTTTAGTGTTGTAGGTGGGTTGAAGTAAAATTCCTTTTTATCTTTAGCAATGTTTTTTTTAGTCAAGTTTCTAAGTTCTCTGTAGTTTAGCCAGTCAGTGGGAAGTTTAGATCTCATCCAAATTTTCCAGAACCTATCCCTGTTTCTCATTAGGGTATGGGTAGATTTAGAGAGCCAAGGGAATATTTTAGATTTTATTCTAACTGTGCAAAGAGGTGCTAGAGAGTTTAATATGTTAAGAAAGATGGAGTTAAATGACTTTACTCTTTATCCAGAGACAGCTCATTCAGGTGACTCCAGTTAATTCTAGAGAGAAGGGAGTTAAAGGTTTCTGAGGAGAAGCTGGATAATTTTCAAGCAAGTCAAGTGAGTCTTCTCCTAGCTCATTTTCTTCTAAAGTGAGGGCACATTCTTTGTTCTTCATTTCCTGAAGGCATTGTATAGAAAGTTCCAGAGCATTGTTCTGTGCCACATTCTCTTCAGTTTCCTCCTGTGTCATTCGTTGCTCTTTCACATGGGAACTAACTGGCCTTTCATTCCACAATACTGACTGTGTCAGAGTTGCCAGTTTCCTTTTTTTTCCCTTGCTGTGCAACTCCAACTGAATGTTTGCACTGGTTTCCTGTAGAAGGCACCAAAGTATGTTAATATGTTAACTGATCAGATGTTTATCTCTCCACGGGTTTCTCCTTAAGTGGGGATCCACTGCTCTATCCTGCTGTGATGTTATCCGAGTTAAGTTTTCTACTCTAAATCCTTCACTTTGCAGGTACTCCATAACCTCACTTTCTATTTCTTTAACGTCTCCATTACTGATCTTCTTTTCTACCTTTCCTCTTTGTTTCCTTATTTTTGTATTGTAAAATTTTCCACGTCTGAATGTATTTGCTTGTATTTCTCTTAAAATATCTTTGGTGCTGCTCTTGTTGTGTTAATTAATTTTGCTTTCTTCTTTGCATAAATATTGCACCGTATTAAATCTCCTTTTCTTTCC